>NC_136070.1:1289842967-1289967967 GCF_964261635.1 Lissotriton helveticus
CTGTGACTCAAAGAGATGACTATACCCCAGGCTAGAGACGGTGTTTTGCACATAAGCCAACCATGGGATAGCTGTCATGTTATCTGAATTTAAGGAGTGCCATGGAGATTTGGTCCTCCGTGAACCCAATACCCAATTCCAAATGTGCAATTAGGCTTGCAGAGGATTTAGGAAAGTCCAGCAGCCTGCACAGAAACCTATTTTAGTGTACTTGAAGTTTTGTGCAGGCAGTACCGCCCCAGACTCCGGCTCCATTAGTGCCCACCGATAGGCACTTACTTTCATAAAGTTGAATCATTTCGTATACAGGCTTGTGGCCTAACACTTTTGCAAATCTAAACATTGCATCTTCAGCTGCACACATCTTTTGAGCCCTTTGGATAAGTAACCCGTCCCATGATCCATTTGCCTCCAATAAAATACCAAAGTAGTTGAAAAAAGGAACTTTTTCAAATTGTGCAATAATTAAACGTTTTTGAATCATGTGTTTTGAACCACAAGTCCTAATAAAATATTTTAACTGATTTACCTTAAGTTTTAATCTCAGCATAAAATCACTAAACTCGTTCGGAAGCTTTTGAAGGGCATTTGCGGTCAGACCTAAGAGAACCGCGTCATCCGCATTGAGCCGCACAGGGACCGCCTGCATACCAATCCTAGGAACATCATCACAGCAAGCCCTTAAAGCGGTGTCTAGGGAATTCATGTATAAAAAAAGGAAAGGCGCCAATGTGCAACCCTGCCTCACCCCTCTAGTCACATTTATTGGGGAAGTACAATCCCCATTCCGTGTAAAGCGCACCCTCATTGCGGAGTCTCGATGCAGGTGTTTTATCAGACCACCAGATGGGTCTCAATACGCGCCTGTTCCATTAGATCCCATAGTATGCTCCTATTTACAAGGTCAAAAGCACAGGAGAGGTCCATAAATGCCACCTGTATGGCCCTTCTCCTGCCTTGGGCATATGTGCCTATGATGAGAGTTAGATTAAGGGTTTTTTCTACAGTCCCTAGACCTTGTCGAAAGCCATACTGGACAGGGTAAAAAAAGAGCGAGCCTCTGCCCAGTTCTCCAAATCGCCCAGGATTACCGTCCCATGATGTTTACCGTGGAATCAATCAACGCGATTGGGCGATAACAGGCAGGGCAATTGAGATTCCCTTTATCATAGATGGGTACAATGACGGCTTTACTCCATAAATCTATAGGTTTGCCTTTCACTGCAGTCCTCAATACACAGAGTGTATTTTCTGCAACTGTTGTATAGAGTGTACACCGTTCTTCCTAGATAAGTATTGATACTCTGTGGTGTATTTCTCATGAAAGTTTCAGTGTTTGCAAACAGTGTGGTATAGAATGGACTTTCTCCATAGAGTAAACACTGTTTACAGTGAGCAATGCTCTACTAATATCGACTTCTTTTCTCAATGTAGGTTCGTGAGTGTCAGGGGTTTCATATAGACAAAAATTGTCTCCAGTACCACATTTGTTTTGGGACTGACAGTCACTATTTTTAGGAACTAGGGGGTGTTGGAACTGGGTAGCCTGGCCTAGGGCAAGACAAGCACTTCAGAGGCACAGTGTTAAGGTTGCAGACCACCCAAGAATAAAACCACGCAATAGCACACAAAAGAAAAACGCTACACCAAAAATGTTAGGAAAATATGAGCTGTTTTATAAAAATAATATACTCTCTGGTTTAACCCTTAATATCCACACAGGAAAAATGTACACTTGGTTCAGGGGAAATTATAACACTGTTTGTCTGTGGAAAAAGAATCACAACTCAATACATGTGACTTGTAAATATGCTAGTCTTTCACCAGTACTAAATTGACATTTTATGCAGATTCCCTTTTGGAGAAGAAAACCTATTAATTGGGAAAATTACTGTAGTCCCCACTAAGGTGCTACTTAAGTCACCAGCTTTTACATCACTAGAGGTTCTATCATTCAACTTAGGCAAAGCTTTTAAACAGGTTTAAACAGGACTCATACTCTATAACTGATCTCAGTACTTGCAATAACACCTTGGATCTGTAATGCAAATTATCACCAATTCCTGTAGCACATTACCTTTAAATGGGCATTATACAATATTTGGCAATTAACCTTTATGCCCACTCAGGCCAGTTAAGTATGTCTTGCACTAGATTCCTGCTCCTCAGAGCTCCTAATCCACCCTGGGAGGCAAATTGTTAGGCACAGGCATAAGTTAGAATTATTCCTTGGGCTTAGAACTCCCCTGAGGGCCCCACTCCTTACTGTAGCGTGGAGACGATGTTGTCCCAGTCTCCACGCGTCGCTGCTCTCTTGAAGCTCCCTCGAGGTCTCACTGGCCTCACACTACTCCCTCCCGCCGAGCCAGCTGCTTATTTGAGGCTGGGGCGGGGGAATAGCGAAGAGCGCCTTCAAAATACCCCCTTTTCCGCTCCAACTACTTTCTTGCTCCTGGGGTGAAGGAAGAACAGAGCGCGCCCTTCCCAGGCCCCCTTCTCTACTCGCGCCAGCTCCTTCCTGAGGCGCTCGAGTGAGAGGGGCGCACTGGTTACTGGAGCATGCGCGGAGCGCTCCTCGCTCCTCAGTGGCTGCTCCCGCCTTTGCAGATCCGGCTCCGCCTCACGGAGCCCGGCGGCTCAACGGGGCATGCGCGGGAAGGTAGCGTCTCCTCTCTAGAGACCGTGCTGGACACACCGCGCTGTCCCTCTTCTCCTCTCCTCACCTCTGGGGCCGCAGTTGCAGGTCGGAATCAGCGCCGCCTCACCTCGCGCTGGAAATGGCAGAACGGCTTGACAACTCGCCGCCTCTGCTCCCTCAGCACGCAACCACCGGCTCCCACGCAGAGTAACTCCTCATCCCACTACCTCCGCTGCCACAGGTAGGAAGGGGCTCGCTGGGGGTGTAGCGCAATGGGGCTTCCCAGAAGTCGGTCAGCTACCAATTTAATGAACTGAGCAACAGGGGAGGGCACCAGGATTAGCCCTAATTCGATCAGGATCCTTAAGCTGGCACAGTCTCTTTTGGGATCCTTAAGCTGGGCAGAGGACTGCGCTCCGCAGCGCTGCAGTCTCCTTCTCCTACAGACTTCCCCTATAGTATTTAGAACAGGGGCAAGCCAGGCGCCCAGGGTCTCCAAGTAACTTCCCACAGCGGGGCCAGGACAAGTAACCAACAGGGGAGTAATGGGTTGGACCAATAAGGCAGATTCCCAGTCCAGGGGGTCAACCCTCAGTCTAACCTCTTTCCCACCCTCAGCTACCACCTGTCCTCCAGCTGACTTCCACAGGTAGACAAAATGGCTGCCCCGCATTCCGCCTTTTATAGGCTGCCCTTCAATGGTCCAGCATGGACCAGAAGGTTCTGGAATGCCCTATGTTAAGCTATGGCCAAGTTCTAGGTGCGACAGTTGGGGCAGTTGGTGGCCACCATTTTAGGTGGTGCCAACTTTCCTGTCAGAACAGGCCTCAGGGCCTGAGGTAAAAGATTATGGGGGGAAAAAGAACACCTATCCCCTTGACCAACACCTAAAAAAAATAGTAGACAGAAAAATAATAAGGGTATGAGGGGCAAAAAGGGGACAAAATAAATAATAATGAGGAGGGACTGCGCAAAAAAAATCCAGACAGGTCTAACAGGGAGCATATCATCAAGGGCCTTATTTCTGCTTTTCTGGCTTTAAAATCCCGAAAAGCGGAGATGTTTTTGCCCTATCACCAAGAGGGTGCTAACATGCATAATCGTATGTTAGCAACCTTTTTTCCTGCACCTCCCTTTGCATTTCTAATGAGAAGCAAAGTGGGCGTTCCTTCCCAGAATAACTGGAGAAATGTCGCTAACCGACATTTCTCCAATTATCAATGGGCACGCTAACAAGCATAGCGATAAGAAAAGTAGCACTAACCGTGGTTATCACTACTTTCCTTACGCCTGCTTGTAGTTTGACTTAACCATGATATCCAATGGAAGGTGGATATCATGGTTAAGTCTGCCCTGCCCTATCACCAACGTTTCGTCAATCATTGTGCGATTATTGCTGGATTTCCAGCGATAATCGCACAATATGTAGCTATTGCTGATATTTCTATCGCTTTTGAGATAAGCGTCGCTGATAGCGCTCTATCTCAGCGATAGAAACCAGCAATGGCCGGCGATAATTATCCTAGCGCTAAGTGCGCTTAGCGATAATTATCGCTGGTTCTTGGTGATATGCCCCTTGCCTTTCTGTGAACAGTTGTATACGGATTGACCACCATACACAGGGAGGGTTATGTGTATATGTGGTTGATTGCTAATGTGAACTATGCCAGGTGTAAATTGTAAGGTATAAGATTAATGTTGCACATAATTCATACTTTCTGCACCCAAGAGCATTGTATCTGTGATGGCAGTAATGACACCTAATATTCTCCTGAGCTACTTAGTAATTACTGTCAATCCTCCACTCCACTGCCATTGTAATTTATAGAGCGCTATGCTGGGAAACGAAGCTTGGATGATTTCATCAGTGATGTCATCAATGATGTCAAGTTCAAGTTCAAGTTTATTTTATTTGTTTGATTAATTAAAATCTTACAAAAAAGCAGCTAAAACGTCACCAATTTTTTTAAATTTTAAAACAATCGGTTTTTCAATTAATTTCCAAAGAGTTAAATATATATCATACACATTTAATTGTCTAATAGTCTGTCCTTTATGATTGTTTCAAAAACTGTATTATATAAAATCCATATTCACATAGTCTGTTGTTTGGTCAAACGAAAGCCTCCAATTTTTTGTGTACCGCACAAAGGAATTTGACAAGTGCAGAACTCATTGGCAGATCTTCTGGATTTAGACTTGCGATCAGGGCCTGTCTACATGTTCTTACACCACGCATATTAAACATTCTTTTAAGCATAGTTTTTCTTTCGATTTCCAGATCCGGACAAAGACACAATAGATGTAAAATGTTTTCTTCTCCTAGTTTACAAAGCCCGCACAAGTTATTTTCTTGTAATCTTTTCCATGGAGCTAAGTGACATGGGCCTGGAAAGAAGCCAAATCTAGCATTAATAAAAATGTGTTTATCTTTCTTAGACCATGGTGTTTCCAGGTAAGTTTGAACCTTTTTATTCTTAAATCCGGAGACAATTGACCATGCATGGCTGCGTTTAACCAAAATATCTTTATCCTGAATCAAGGAGAGGTAATTAGTGAGTTTGTTTATTGTTTTTTTGAAGCTCTCCGACGTAATTGTGGCTTTCCAGATGGGTGTTATACCAAATTCTGCAATTGCGCTATTTAAGTAGGAGCTGCCATTTGTGTTTGATTTATTATTTACTTCTTGCCACAATAAACGGGACATTTCGTTATCCTGATCGTTTTTTATTCTGTTCCATACTTTTAGTATGTGCCCTTTCCTTGCGTAGTATTGATTGTTTAGCCCAAACTCCAGTCTCACCTGGGCTTGTGAGGCATTCTTCGAGAGAGAGAATAAAGATCTATACGTTTTGGCCACGGCGACATTAATAATCTCAGCATCTTTACCAGTGAGTGCTTCACTACCATAAGTTAAGGCAGGCAGGAGTTTTGCAGCAATTATTTTTAATAAAGTGCGATAAGACAAATCTCCTGTTGATTTCTGAATGATTTTAAATGCCCCTACAAGGGAGTTTGCTTTCCTTGTAATATCTGTTTTTTGTGTCAATGATGTCATTTGAGATCCCATCAGGGATGTTATAAATGATGTCATAGAACATGTCATGAGTGATGTCATTTGTGAGGTCATAATCAGTACATGCCGGCAAATTATAGGTAGTGCTGCTAAATATAACTGGTCAATTTCTGTGTTGTTTTTTTTAGTTCAAAACAGTAATGTTGTCAGTGACTAATTCAACTAACTATAACATAACTTTGACCTCTTTTTACAGTATATATTGGTCGCCGGTAGGTGTTTATAGTTAGGACCAAAGTTTCCATAGGAAAACCTTTTTTTGTGCTGCCAGTAACTTTGGCGCTGCTTGACGAATATTCGCACAATTTTCAAAAAGCTTCCCCTTTTTCATTTAGCTGCTGTGTTTATAGTTTTTGAGTTCATACATGAGGCGAAGCAAGAAAAAGGGGGCATACAAAACGCGGTTTCCCCATGTTATGCCTATGAAGTTTTTCTTTAAACATGACCACAGTCCAACCCGCTGAACAGAATGACACCAAATTTGGCAGAAAGCTTCATGTTGGTCCAGGAAGCGTATGTGATTTGGTGTAAATCCTTTCAGTAGTTTCTGAGATATTTTAGTTAAAAAATATAGATATCTGGGAGCCCAAAATCATACTGAAATTCGACTGAAATTTGATTGGCTGCCAACACTTCAACCGGAAAGTGTTAGCAGCCGTCTTGGGGCTTGGTTAAACCAAGTCCCACAAAAACTGTTTAGAAACACCATGACCCCAAGGGTCTCGTTTGCACAAAGCAGAGCAGAATTGCTTTTGGACAGAGGCGGCTGCATGTTAGCAGCTCCTGCTGTCAAAAGCAATGCCAGATCCCACAGGATGCGGGGAGCTGGCTGGGACCGCAGGGGCCTTCAGGCTCCTCCCACGTTCCCCAGCACGGGAAACTAGGTGCCCTCTGTGGGACCAGTATAGAAAACAACGGTTCCAGTGGAATAATACATATACGTTCTTTAGTCAATCCAAAGCATAATAGCAATATCAGCTGAGGGTTAGAGGGGATGTTAGAGACAGAGATAAAGCTCATGACACCAAGGTTCATATCATAATTAAATTTGTATTGTTTTCAAATGAGCAACCGATAGGTTAACAGAGGAACCGCTGAATGGCTGGATGCGTAAGGGAGCCCACGGTGGGGCTGTAGAATGATCAACCGACTTAAAGTCGGATGACCGCTGGAAGCTGGTCGATGTGTGCAGCCCACAATGGGGCGGAGGTGAAATGAGAAATGCCACAGACAATGCCTTGGGCACCCAGCTAGATAGCCAGTCGCAGTCTGACGGGATCCAACTGCTGTGATTTTACAGCCCCACCGTGGGATCCCTTACGCATCCAATCATCCAGCGGTTCCTCAATTAATCTATCGATTGCTCATTCACCGCTATCAGTGAACTTGTGAGTAATTTTTTACTCTCTGTTTTTTTAACACACACGTTTGGCACACCTCACCAAAAGTGAATGAGCTTTGTGAAACTCAGATGTCCCCCACTGCTTTGGTCCTGACGAGACCCCTTATTCATAGTCGGGTCGAAACGCCGTTGACGCTTTATGGAAGCGAACCACATAGACAGCGCCTATGATTGTATATAGTCGCTGAAACATTCTGTTGTCCTTATCATTCAATAGTCGTTTCCTTTAGAATATATATTTTTGGAAACCTTGTAAATATTTTCACTTAATGTCACTCAACTGTTTGTTCTTTGGTTCTTCGAATACACTTGGGACACTCCGCACTGTTTGAAACCTATTGTGTACAATTTATATGTTATTTACTCTTTTTGAAAACAATACACATTTAATTATGATATGAACCTTGGGGTCATGAGCTTTATCTCTGTCTCTAACATCCCCTCTAACCCTCAACTGATATTGCTATTATGCTTTGCATTGACTAAAGAACGTGTATGTATTATACCACTGGAACTGTTGTTTTCTATATAAAGTACGCACCCTGGTTCCTAAGGGAGTAGGGTTCCCTCGTTTTTCCTTCTGACTCTGTGGGACCAGGGCACCCACAATTGTGGCCAGGTCCCGGGGTATCGGGTCCATAGGCCCACAATTGTCCTGGGAGGAGGGCCATGCAGCCCCCCTCCCATGTTAAAAAAAAATTAAGAATAATAAAGGGCAGGCCGTGGGGGGTGGGGTTCCTAAGGCTAAAATTCTGCCAGGGTAGGGAGTCACGCGGCCTCTCTTCATTTATCTTCTTTTTTTAAATGAAAAAAGTGATGGGGTCCACAGGGCCATATTCGGCCGGGGGGGGCACTGTGGCCCACCTCTCCATTCTAAAAATACCTGGCCCGCTGGGGGTGTGGCCCCCCTTCCCTTATGTATGTATGTATGTAGGCATACTTATAGAGCGCATCTGTCACCCAAAGGGCATCCTGGCGCTTATCATAAAAAAAAGAAAAGGCTACCAGCAAGGTGCCTGAGGTCTCGCTTTCTTTCTGCACCACACTACAGTTGTGCCTTCTGGCACACTACAGGATGGCTTGTTGGCCCCGAAGGACCCTCTAGAGCAACACAGCAGGATTGCTAAGGGGTGTGCAGAAGCCACGCCCCTTTCTCCACCACTTTTTAAACATATCTCCTGGTGCACTTCTGGTTGGGGGATGAAGTCCCCCAACAGAATTATTGTTGGAAATAACTGACCCCACTGAAGGGGAGGAATTGAGACTACCACTACCAGCATGCAATTCACTGGAAGATGCATGCTGGATGAAATGAGTGGCAGTCTGCACCTGACTTTCCAAATCACCTGCCCTATGATTAAGATGCTCGAGGCATCGAAACACGTCAGGGACACCAATTAATCAAGTTGTAATTGCTGACTCCGTTGAATAAAAGTTCGTGATGAACTGTTCCTTGTTGGAGTGCGTCTCTAAAGCTCGGGGGCTTTTTTGGAAGGATATATATATATATATATATATATAAAACATACTGTCCCTGGATGATGTCATCAATGATGTCATTTGAGATGTCATCAGTGATGTCACTGACCATGTCATGAGTGATGTAATATGTGACTTCATCAGCAGTGCATTGCATGGGCGAGAGTTATCGTTAGCTCAACTAACTATAACTGCTGAATTTCTCTGGTTTTGTATGAGTGAAATGTCCATCTAACTATAACGTCCCTGAAACGTGTTTTTTTCAGTGAATTTCTAAGGTTTTTTAAATGCTAATTTCTAACTATAACGTCCCTGAAACCTATGTTCATTTCAGTGAATTTACAAGGTCTTTTAAATGCTAATTTCTAACTATAACATAGTAGTCGCGTTTGCAGAATGATGCAGTAAGGGGTCTGGGCCTGTGACCAGCACTCAGGAATTCCACTGCCTAGGACTTACAAGAGTTACCAGGAGGGCTACTTGGCCCCCAAAGTCCCTCAGGTAAAGTAGACTTCATCCCTCAACCAGAACTGTGCCAGGGGGTGCGTTGGCAGAGTGGTGGAGAAAGGTGAGCGTGGCCTCCGAAGGCCTCCTAGCAATCTCACAGTGTGGGACTTACTGGAGGTAACATGAGGGGTAGTTGGCCCCCAAGGACAACCTTGGGGGCCAACTACCCCTCCTTTTAGCTCCAGTAACTCCCACACAGCAGGATTGGTAAGTTCTCATAGCAGACCACGCCCCCTTTGCAAACACGCTCTCTGGCACGCTCTTGGATGGGGATTAAAGTTTCCTTCCTTGGTGGGGGTCCTTAGGGGCTAATTAGCCTACCTGATACCTCCAGTATGCCCCAGATAGTGGGACTGCTGAGAGGTAGACACAGGCCACACCCCCTTTCTCCAGCACTGTGCAAATGCACCTGCTGGGGCACTCTTGGTTGGGGGATGAAGTCCCCTTGCCTCCTGAGGGTCCCTGGGTGCCAACTAGCCCTCCTGTTATCTCTAGTAACCCCCACAAAGCTGAATTGCTGAGAGTGGTCCGAGGCCACGCCCCCACTTTACACCCCTTTGCAAACACGCCTCTTGGCGCATTGCTGCTCGGGGGATGAAGTCCACTGTAGTCCTGAGGTCCTCAGGACACAAAAGGACCTCATCTCCCCACCAGCAGTGCGCCAAGAGGCACGTTTGCGGAGTGGTGTGAAAAGGAGCGTGGCCTCGGACCACCTCTTAGCAATACCACTGAGTGGGGCTCACTGGAGGTACCTGGTGGGCTATTTGGCCCCTAAAGACCCTCAGGATTTAAGGGGGCCTAATCCCCCTAACCAGAACGCTACAGGAGGTGCGTTTGCAGAGTGGTGCGAGATGCCGGCTTCTCTTTTATTTCTATATTTTTAAAAGGGGGGCTTTGTGGCCCCCTTCTCTTAAGTTTTTTGGGGCCCTTGTGATCCCATCCCCCATGGCATGAGTCATTTATTTCTTTTTAAACTGGGAATGGGGCTGCGCGGCCCCCCTCCCGAGGCTGATTTAGGCCCCGGAGACCCCATCGCCCAGAGCAAGACCACTTAAAAAAAATGAAAACTACATTTAAAGGAGGGGGGCCGTGCATACCCCTTATGAGGCCTTTTTTAGCCCCAGGGACCCCATTCCCCGGGGCTTTGCCTCTTTTTTTAGTTATATTTGTACGGGAGGGGGGCATGCATCCCCCAGAGCCCCAATGCCCCTGCAGTCCCTGCTGGCTCCCCACCTCCTGAAGGAACCAGCATTGTTTCTGGTCACAGGGAACTGCTAACATGCGCCTGCCTTTGCCCAAAAGCAAATTTGCTTTGGTTCATAGATACAACAGCAGTTTTTCTGCTCTCACTTCCATAAAGAGAAGCAGAAGTTTGCAATGCTCCCGCCCTGCCATTACAAACTGCAATGTCCCCGGGGAGGGCACCCAGGGACATTGCTGGAGCCAGCCCTAGGGGTTTCAGTCCCCAGGGCCAAAGAGGGCTCCTGGACTGGGGCCTTGCGGCCCCCCTCCCAACTGGTTTAAAGTCCCGGGGAGGTGGTGGTCCCCGGGGCAGGGGGTCCACAATGACCCATCATATTTAAATGAAGAGGGCCTCAGGGAGGTGGTGGTCCCTAGGGCAGTGTGGAGGGGCAAGAGCCCCCCAAACATAGTTTTATAAAGTAGCCCCGGGAGATGGCAGTCCCCGGGGCTTGGGGGGGTCACAAGGCCCCCACCCTATATTAATTAAAGCCCCGGGGAGGTGGTGGTCCCTGGGGCAGCGTGGGAGGTGAAGGAGCCCCCATGCATTTCTTTAAAAAAGCCCGGGGAGGTGACGGTCCTCGGGGCTGCAGGGGGCTGCTTGCCCCATGCATGATTAGCAAAGCCCTGGGGAGTTGATTGGCACCAGGGCTGTGGGGGCCACAGTGGGCCCCCGCTACACAATTATGGACTGCCCCAGGGCCCTGGCCCACCCGGGGGCTTAAAACAAATGAAGCGCAGGAGTCAGCACTTCGTTTTTAATTTATATTTTCGGCCGAATTCGCGTACCGTACGCGAATCCCACACACAAAATTTTACAAAATGCTTTCTTTGGCCTGGAGCACCCCCTTAGCACGCATAGGGGGTCAGGGTGTTTCTACCCTGCCCATTATCTTGTTTTTCAACCTTTTTTCTTGTGACTCGGTTCAAGATGGCTGCCAAGAATTTTTGGTTTGGAGTGTCGGCAGCCAATCAGAATAAAGCCTGTGATCGGAAGGGTTCGCGGATCCACCATGGTCAACAGATATCGATATTTTTCTATTTTTGAATTTCTCAGGAACTACTTACCGGATTTTTACCATTAAAAAAAAATGCTTTCTGAACCAAGAGCTACCTTTTTGCCAAATGTGGTGCAATTCTATTCAGCAGTTCGGGCTGTAGCTTTGTCTAAAGTTCCTATGGAAATTAACATGGGGAAAACGTGTTTTGGGCCCCCCCTTTTTTCTCGGGCCCTGCTTGACGAATCACTCCGAAACTTTCAAGACAGGAGCTGACCTGAGTGAACCATTAGTTTTGAAAATTTCGCGAAGATTTGTCAAACCATGCCAGATACTGGCAACTCAAAACAGCTTTTCCTATGGAAACTAGGTCTTAACTATAACTACCTACTGGCACTCGCCAGTAGGTAATATATATATATAGAGAGAGGTTAACATGACCTGATGTGCTTATCATGATGTAATTACTTCTGATGTACTAGTTAGTGAAGTAACAACTAATATTCCATAATAACGTGGTGCAAAAACAAACAAACATGACTGTCAGTGGTCTGTATTATAAACAAAAGTAGAATAAAGAAACCATGTGTCTGAAATAACGTAAGTGTCACTATGTACAGGAAATGAATCCCATCAGCCCACCCATATGGCGGAGCATCATCATTTGGTACTTTTATGGATACTCGTATAGATAGGGAGACACACCTGTTGAAGTAGTGTGTTATTCTCCACTTCACCGAGACCACCAGCGATGGATCCAACCATAAAATGACAAAGGAGGGATAGAATGGTGTGGGATATTAGTTGCAGTGAGAAAATGTGTAAACAAAAGTGTATAATTTAAAATTGGCTACCATGACAATAAGGAGTAATTTTAATAGGGAACAATCATGGTGTCAATGTTAAAACAAAAGTGTATGACAGTTTGACATAATAACTGTGAGGAATAGATGGTATAGTGGTCAAAGCCGAGCAAGCCATTGGAGGCTAAATCAATGGTGGACACACAACAGCATCCAGATATTGCCCATCTACGGGAAGATGCGCAGTTTAAACTACAAGCTCATCCATGGATGAAAGACACTCAAGGGATAAGAGTCTACAAAGGCCAAGTACAAGTAGTCTGGGATTAAAAAGTGCTAACGGATGAGAACATAAGGGGCCCAATTCACAGAACTAATTTAAGACAAAATCCTAAACGTACTACTTTTGGTATTCACAGAAGTTAGGATTTTGTCTTAAGTTTGTCTTAAGACAGACTTGAGACAAAATCCTAACTTAAGACTGTCTTAAGTCTGTCTTGAGACAAACTTAAGACAAACTTAAGACAAAATCCTAACTTCTGTGAATACCAAAAGTAGTAAGTTTATGATTTAGTCTTAAGTTAGTTCTGTGAATCGGGCCGAGATCATCTAAGGCCCGGCTGCTGAGCCTGCAAACTTCAAAAGAATAATGATCTACAAGTCATATTCCCAGAGGCCAAACAGGCTCTCAGTTTAGTTAGAATGGAACCGTTGGGACCCCGCTGCAGCGTGTTGTTTATCCATAATACAGTGATATATTGACACATCGAATGGGTCAAAAGTCCTCTTTAAATATGTATAATAAATACAAAACATTTGCCTTCTGGTGAACCACTGTTTTTGATCTTTGGTTTTCTTGGTGTGCTAGTTTCCTAAGCAGACAGTGAGCAGATGTGCAAGCCCAGGGGCTACTGCCTCTCTTTCAGCAGATGTATGTGAGTAAGAGGTTGATTTCATTTTGAATGATATATTGTGGTGGGTGAAGGAGACTTGTAGCAGCGGCCACCGTCATGTCCCACGCGTCCACGATGCCAATGTCCAGATCCTGCAGCAGGGTGTTCATGATTTGGTAATGAATGTAGGCATGGAAGTCACTCATAGGTTCCAAATTTTCAGGTTCAAGAGAAGTATTCTCAGTTTTAATGACGACTTTTGTCTCTGGGCTTCTTAGAAGAAGTTGCTGTATGGCTCTGCGGACGTTGATCGCTCTTCGAATGTAGATGTGTAGAGGTAATGGTCGGAAATGTGCGCCAACTGTAAACGCAATGGCGGTATGCTTATTCCCTCCTATATGAGCAATCTGTTCAGGGAGAGTCTTGTCACCTATCGATGCCAATGAATAAAAATCACGGAATATGAATGGAATCCCATGTTTCCGGAACCAGATTTTGATGTTTCTTTCAGTGTCCACATTTAGATGTGGTTTTTCCCAGTCATAGCCGTGGAGGTCAAGTTCCTTGAGGTCTGAAATGTAAAAACAAGACATTCTTACTGTATAACTTCTGTAGATTAAAAGGCCTCCTGGGATGGGAAACAAGGTGGTAGACCTTTAGAAAGAAAGATACCTGAATGGTTAAAACACATTGTTGCAATCTATAAACCAATGCGGAATCAAAGGTCCGCTGAAAGGCCTGTTTATTAATAATTAATATTTACTTTTTTATGTAGTGCTTCATGCTAGATTTCTGCCTTTTCTAAGCGCTGTAAATTGTAGATGGTATCATTACTCAAGTTATGGGATTTTATTCATCGACCCACACAAGGAATGAATGCTGAGACTTTTTTTCTTTGGAGATTGACTTCATGGCTTATGGCATGCTGCCTTTTGTCATCAGCAATTGTTAAACTCAGTAAACTATCTTGCTGATTGTAACATCAATATGCTCTCTGGGCCTGATTCACAGCACTAACTTAAGATAAAATCCTAAATTTACTACAATTTTGGTATTCACAGAAGGCACTTACTCATTTCGGTATTCACAGAAGTTAGGACTTCTAACTTTAGGACTCCTAAATGCCTTCTGTGAATGCTGAAAGTCTTAAAGTTAGGATTTTTCTCAGTTTTGGAATAGTAAAGTCTAACTTTAGGACTCCTAAACTGAGAAAAATCCTAACTTTAAGACTTTCGGTATTCACAGAAGGCATTTAGGAGTCCTAAAGTTAGAAGTCCTAACTTTACTACTCCTAAACTGAGAAAAATCCTAAATTTAAGACTTTTGGTATTCACAGAAGGCATTTAGGAGTCCTAAAGTTAGGAATCCTAACTTCTGTGAATACCAAAATGAGTAAGTGCCTTCTGTGAATACCAAAATGGTAGTAAGTTTAGGATTTTGTCTTAAGTTAGTTCTGTGAATCGGGCCCTCTGTTTTAAGTTATTATGTAACTATACTTAACATATTTGTGGGATACGCTGAGGCTAATGTGTATAACATAGGGCAGAGGCCAGGAAATGTAGCCCAGAAGGATGTGAATAACTATCTTCCCTGCATGATTGTATACATGTCACTCTGGATAAACTCTAAAGGGAGCAATCATTAATTTCAAAATCATTAACTACCTGGTAAGACCCACTGAAGCAACTGTGAGATCAAATGGAATAGCTCTGGAGCCCACAATCCTACACCCATCACACCATCGTGCCCTCTCAGAGAACTGTCCACTGTAGTCCATGTGAGAGATAAGCAGTACCTACTTCATGTCCATGTGCCATCCCCAGGCTATCGTCATCCGTGCACACAATACCGGCCAAAGGCCTGAAGGTGGAGAGGTACGTCCACACAGAGGAAGTAGGACCGGGGGAAGGGATACGCCCCCCCAAATAATACTCAATATCAAGAAGTATCCCGCTCAAAAGAAACTGAAATATTGGGTTTAGGCACAATTCTCTATCAAAGGGGTGATCGTATGCTACTACCAACACTGGGAGCAATACCTCTTTGTATAGTAACCCTCACACACTCTAATAGTGTCACGCTTCATCATCGGGTTCACACTGGCTCCTACCGTATTTCAGGGAGCGCTTTTGAGAAAAAGCCAGGGGGGTTAAAGATTAAAAATCCACCACAAACTCCAGGTATCCCTTTAATATGTAGACATGGCAGATATTAAAACTAAAAGGTAGGGTATTCCCAGGATACACTGGTGCTATGACCCCAAATCCATTGCCAACATGTTTCAGCATCCTACGCATGTCCGAAAGATCTTCCGATGGATCCCCGCCGAAACCAGGAAGACGGTCACCCAGGCTCTCGTCACCAGCCGACTAGACTACGGGAACACCCTCTACGCCGGAACCACAGCCAAACTGCAGAAAAGACTCCAACGCATCCAAAACACCTCCGCATGACTCATCCTGGACATCCCCCGCCGCAACCACATCTCCGGAGACCTGAGAGACCTGCACTGGCTCCCCGTCAGCAAGAGAATCAAGTTCAGACTCCTCACCCACGCACACAAGGCTCTCCACGACCTGGGCCCCAGGTACCTCAACAACCGCCTGACCTTCTACACTCCCACCCGCCAGCTACGGTCCACCAGCCTCGCCCTCGCCACCGTTCCACGCATTGGAAGAGCCACCATGGGAGGAAGATCCTTCTCCTACCTGGCAGCCAAGACTTGGAACTCCCTCCCCATCCACCTCCGTCTAACCCAAGATCACCTCTCCTTCAGGAAGCAACTCAAGACCTGGCTGTTCGAGCAGTAGCGGACCCCTCTCCCCCAAGCGCCTTGAGACCCTCCCGGGTGAGTAGCGCGCTATACAAATACAAATTGATTGATTGATTGATGAACGGCCTTATGGGTCCACTGCTTTCTCCAGGGCAAACCACAGCGAGAAATCCCTCCCTGGAAACATCAACAGAGTAGAAAAATTCAATTAAAAACGGCTTTTTCCAAAATAACGCTGTATGGATATACTTATCCTGGATGTGGCGTTCGCTCAAAGGTTTGTCTAATTCAGGCGGACAGCGCACGTCCCTCGAGTGCAGAGCAACCGGGGCAGTCCTGTAGTCAAACACCTATCAAGGATCCTGGCCCCACGGCGGCACCTCTTTGGGTTCTGCAACTCACACCGGGAACAGTCATGGTGCCTTTTTACCCTCTCATGTCTAAGGAAGAAAAGTCCTGGCACCTCTACACCCTCTCAGGTTCATGGGAGAAAAAAGGCAAGACCCCTCTTTGCCTTCTCATGGTCATGTGAGAAGAGAGTCCTGTCACCTCTACACCCTTTCATATTCCTGGGAGATGTGTTTCGCTCTTTGTTGAATTAAGCGACTCACGGAAAGCATAGATCATTTGCTGTAGTGCAAGAAGATCCCTTCGGTACCTTTCAGACTAAGCAAAGCACACTACATTGAAAGTGTTGTTTAATTGTCAGTATTCCACATTTCGGTCTCTTCTCAGGCATTTGGGTGTGTTTTTAAGCCAGAAGACAATACTGTGCTCTAGATTGTGTCACTGCTGAAGCTAATAGCTAACAGTGCTGGAAGGGCAAGGAATAACCTGCCTTTGGATGAGGCATACAGGTGGAAAACTGTTGACTTCACCAAGGCTGGCACTTGGGGAACAAAGGAATACTTGACATCAAACTAAACCCCTAAATTGTAAGTCAGGTACATAGAGGCAGGAATAAAACTGTGGGTGGACGTAACTGGCATATTTCTCTCCAGTGCAATAATTTGTAATAACAGCAGAATGATGCGTAATTATGTGTAATTTCGTTAGAAGCGTTAACCAGCATTTAACGCTATTTCCTTGGTGCAAAGGCACGAGGATGCATTTTACACTACGAAAGTAGCACTAAATGCGCCCTTGAACCATGGCGTCAGGGTGCCTACATTGACACTAGGCGCCGAAACGGCACCAGTGCCAGCAGGTGGGACTTGAATGCACTGCATTGCCTAAATATGTTGCATTCCTCACCTTTCATTTTGGCCTATGGCAGTGCAGCAAGCTGCCTCGCTCTGATGCCCTACGCCGAAATGCCATAAATGAGACCCTAAGCTCAGACCCTTAGTCTAAATTTAGATTTCAGGTCTATAGTTAGACTCCATATCTAAAGATAGACTTTAGGCCTAAACTTAGACATCTAGTCTAAAGTTAGATTTACTTTAGGTCTAAACTTAGTCTTCAGTTCTAAAGTTAGACTTCATATCTAAAGATAGACTTTAGGCCTAAACTTAGACATCTCGTCTAAAGTTAGATTTACTTTAGGTCTAAACTTAGTCTTCAGTTCTAAAGTTAGACTTCATATCTAAAGATAGACTTTAGGCCTAAACTTAGAAATCTAGTCTAAAGTTAGATTTACTTTAGGTCTAAACTTAGTCTTCAGTTCTAAAGTTAGACTTCATATCTAAAGATAGACTTTAGGCCTAAACTTAGACATCTAGTCTAAAGTTAGATTTACTTTAGGTCTAAACTTAGTCTTCAGTTCTAAAGTTAGACTTCATATCTAAAGATAGACTTTAGGCCTAAACTTAGACATCTCGTCTAAAGTTAGATTTACTTTAGGTCTAAACTTAGTCTTCAGTTCTAAAGTTAGACTTCATATCTAAAGATAGACTTTAGGCCTAAACTTAGAAATCTAGTCTAAAGTTAGATTTACTTTAGGTCTAAACTTAGTCTTCAGTTCTAAAGTTAGACTTCATATCTAAAGATAGACTTTAGGCCTAAACTTAGACATCTAGTCTAAAGTTAGATTTACTTTAGGTCTGAACTTAGTCTTCAGTTCTAAAGTTAGACTTCATGTCCAAATTTTGACTTTTGGTCGAAGTTTACCTTTGTGAATCGAGGCCAAGACTTCAGGTCTAAGTTTACCTTTATGAAACGGACCCTTTCTAACTTTGTTCTCCCACCATTTTAGCCTAACCAGGCCTTAGGGGAAACATCCATAACAACGCGGGCATTACCCCGCACTGCTATTACAACGCTGCTATTACAACGCAAGTCGTTACAACGACTTGCGCTGGAGGGCGCTGTAGGATAGGGAATAGTTAAATTTTCTATCCAACACCTTCCCTACTGTCAACGTGGGCTGGAGTTGGAATAGAAAATTAAACTATTCCACTATCCAGTGCCCCCCAACGCAAGTCACTGTAACGACTTGCGTTGTAAAAACTGCGTTGTAATGGCATGCGGGGTAAAAGCCCGCGTTGTAATGCCGTACAACCGGCCCTAGAGAGAGGAAGGTGACCTCTTCAGATATCTTGTTTCCCAGCACTTTACACTAACCAGGCCCTAGAGAGAGGAAGGTGACCTCTTCACATCTTGTCTCCCATCAATGTGCATTTTCCACGTCCTCGCAATACCCCGGGAGGGAGAAGCTTTGACCCCTTCATACCCTTACATACTCTATCATGAACTCACTAGGTCATACTTTCTCATGTCCCAGGGAGTGATGAGTGTGACCCCTGTACACCCCCTCCCAGACCAATGTGAACTCACCAGACCATGCCATTTCATGAGTCTAGGGAAGAAGATTTAATCTCTTTAAACCTTTGGACCAGATGTACAAATATTTTGCGCTTTGTTTGCATCAGAAAAGTGATGCAAACCAATACAAAATGTATTTTTTTGTTATTAACAATCTACTGCAAAACTTGTTTTACACTGGAAAGTTGCCCAAAAGTAACACAAAGCACTACTTTGAGTTACTTACCCTCAAGGAGACATTAAATGGGCACTCCCTTGCAAACACCCATGCTTTTTGACTCTATCTACTCACAAGGGCTTTGCGTTAAAATAAATACCACTTGAAAGCAGGTGTTAAACGGGGAAATGTTTTCATTTCTCTTTTCTTTGCCAACTTTGCGTGTGCGCTGCACTGTGTAGCATACATACATAATAGGAAAAGTTGTCAAAGTTTCCTAGACATATTATCTTGTGCTGGAAAGGAACTCTTCCACTACAAAGCCTGTGCTAGACTCCCGTACACACCCTTACACTGTAGTGGTAGTGCAAAGGTGTTTGCATGGTGCTCAACTGCAAAATTCTGCACCGCCACTATGGTGAGGAGAGGGGAGGACTACGTCTCTGTATATATGGTGCTCTCCTGCTCCCTCCCTGTTACACAACGCAGCACTGCATTCTTGGGTGCTGCATTGGGGATAGACCGCCACCTCAGATGAGAGAAAACCAGTAACACCTGCAGATCAAAGACTGTGCTTTCTGAGACTCACCATATACTCCAACATGGCTTCAAGGCATCTGTCTCTCTAAAAAATCTTCCCACAGATACACTTGGAACCCTCTGTTCCTACATCTTGTCATTGTGTTGTCACTTCCTTTTACATTCCTGTACTTGAAAATGTGAAGTACAGCTGCTGGTATCAGGTACAGTCTGACATGGGACACACAGATAATGGCAGGCCAGTAAATGTTCACATGGAACATAAAGACAATTATGATCTGGTACGGATTGACATGGGACGTACAGCTGCTGATCGTATAGTACAGGCAGATGTGGCACAGGCAGCTGATGCTGTGGGGGTGACTTACTTTTAAGAGTGTTCATGAAGTAATCATTCCACTGCACCATGGTGGAGTCCCCGATGAGGTGGAGGAATTTCCCCTTCAGACAGCTGTTAATCTCATCCTGTGACTGGAACCTGTTCATGCTGCAGGAGACCGGGCGCCAGATGTTTTGGAGGTAGTACCCACCGGGCAAATGAGGCTTCATCCCTGTCTTGCACTTCTGCTTCACAGGTTCATTTCTATCTGAAAATTCAAAGGGTGTCAATATCAAGGCCAAATGAAGAGGACAGATAGATAGATCTTTAAACAAAGAGAAAGGACCTCAACATTTACACACAGAATCAGATAGATAAAGGACTGATCAGACTAAGGGCTCGATTAAGATGCGGTTCGAAAATAATTCCAACTGAATCGGTCCGGGAATGGTTTCCGACTGACTCGGATCGGGAGAGTTCAACTGACCGATTACAATGCACCTGGAAGCTTCCAGATGCGATTCGGTCGGACTCCCAGTGACTTCAATGGGAGCCTATGTCCCAGCCGAATGACAAGGCTCCCCTTGACGAAAGGGGTGGATGTGAAAATCAGGGCACCCTGTGGCAACACTGTGCATGCTTGGATCGGGTCGATACGGCTGCCCGAATCGCGCATCGTACTTGCTCATTTGGAAGCCGGGTCCATTGCGCTCCATGATTCGGCTCCGAACGAGTCGTATGGACAGATTTGGGTTAGGGAACTATTCAGTTGGCGCGGACGCAATCTTCGCATTGCACTTGGTTGTCTGGAATGGATTACTAGTCAGACGGAAAAAGTGGCTCCTAATCAGATTTGGCCATTCTGGATCCCGTCAGGAGCCCTTCCGGCCAAGATCATAATCGGGCCTTAAGTATAGATGCAAAACTGTACAGACAAAATCATAATGTTAGAAAACTACAGTCGTTGTGAAAGGGCCATGCCCTCAGCTAGGCAGCAGAGTAAAGACTTCAACCACAGAGGCCCCACATTCAGACCTTAAACTGTACAGGTGGCAGAATGAAGATGTGAAATTGTACAGAAAGTCTTGATCCTGGCCCAATGATATAGCTCATTAAAAAAATTGTCATTCAGAGATTTTCATTTTTGATTTGTGCTTTTGGATCATTAGAGAAGTAATTTAGTTTGGGTAGACAGTGCTGATCGGGCGTAAATTTTCTGGATTAAATTTAAAAAAATGACAGATGTGTTGCAGTGATGATGTAATATTTCAGGAACCATGAGACATATATAGTTAATTTTGGTGTCAAAACATAGGTTTTGGGGGCAAAGTAGTCTTATGGAGACAGAAAATAACTCTTCATAGCAACCCTTCTGCCGTTTTTCAAAATGGGGGCTATAATAGACGAAAAAGAGATGTAAATAGATATTGAACAAATAATAAGGGTTTTTAATCCTTGTAAGTATACGCCAAACAATATTTATGATATGAATATGAAAATATGTTTATCGTTCCTGTTTTAGACACATTTTCATAGTTCACTTTATTTATTTGTTTCCGCAATCGCTTGTGGTGCACTTGCAGAATCTTGAACATTTGAGAGGAGCATATCGACAGGGACATCTTTTTTAGCACAGGTTTTGCAAGTACATGTGCGTGTATATTCTGTGGATAGAGGCTTTAGATATTTCATAGATCTTGCACCGAAGATCGTCAAATGTGTGACAGTCAGGACTTGTTTTTCACACACACAAGGTATGTTTCTACGTCTTTAAAGTCACATTCGGCCTCTGTCTCAGCAAATCCTTTTAGAAAGCTCACAGGTTCCGCAGCGAAACCTCCAAACTTTGTTCTAATTTTGCTTCTAGTGCCATCACCTGTAAGAATGTGGGCCTTGATAAGAACACTGGGCAACTCTGGGTCAAGTTTCGTGTAGAGAATAGGAGGCCAGATTAAGGGGCCGATTAGGATGGCGGACGGACTTGCGTCCGTCCGCCACCCTTGAGGAGGAGGGAACGTCCACAGGGGCTGCGGCGTTCCCTCCGTGCTGATTAGGATGTGACCGCCAGGGTGGCGGTCACATCCTCTATATTTAACATTGCGGCGGGTGCAGCTTCAAGCTGCACCCGCCGCAATGTTAAAAAAGCATGTTATACATTTACATGCACAAAGCGGCCGGCACCGCACGGTGCCTGCTGCTTTGTGCACGCAAATGCAGGGGGGTACCATAGGTACCCCCCATGTGCACCCCCCACCCCCCATTCACCCAGGGGGCCCGCAACGGGCCCCCAAAGTGAATGTCCGTATGCTTTTCCATGGCGGAAAAGCCGCCGTGGAAAAGCATGTATTCACGAACATCCTAATATGGCGGACGGTGTCTCATAGACACCGCCTGCCATGTTATAGCTTTTCCGCCACGGTCGGAAGCCGACCGCGGCGGAAAAGCGGCGGACGGAATTCCAGACCCACCAGCCATCCTAATTTGGCGGTGGGTCTTTGGAGGCTCCGCAGCGGTTTTTCCGCATCCTCCAGGCCGGCGGACACTTCCGCCGGCCCGGAGGATGCGGAAAAACCGCCATCCTAATCGGCCCCTAAGTGTCGTTTCTCGCCTGTTCCATAACATACTCATAACTCTGACAATCCTTGACTTATGAATATTGCAACAAATCTAAGTAGCTTAATAATAAGATCTGTGGCATTTGACAGTTCAATGACTCGATTGGAACCATTTCGAACAGCCCACTAAACATATCGCACAACACGAAGGCCAGCTTCCTCCAATTTGCCGTTAAGTTCCTGAACCATATGGCCTGTACCTTTTGAATATATCTCTGCAGGCACCAACTCCTCATTGACAATCATTCTACTTGCAATAATTGGAAATTCAGTGTTCCCTGAAGCATCAGCAATGTTTTGGCAAATTAACATCTCCAAGTTCATCTTGTTCCATGTTGATGACCAGAATTCCTTAAGTTGCGCAGGTATAGGTGTCAATTTTGAATGCAGGCAAGGTCAATTGTTCCACTTGTGGACATTCATCTGATTTTCTCACATTCTTTGACATAGTTCAAGATTATTGTCAAAGACAGTGTGCAGTTCTTGCCAGGTGCACACTTACTTGGATATCTATAAAACAGTCTGAATAGCGACGGCTCCATGGTGGAGGAGGTTTGCCCCCTGCCAGCTGCTTCAAAACAACATGAAAATTAAAGAGAAAATAAAACAATAATAAGCATGTGTTATTATTGTTTTATTTTTCTTCTAAGTCTTTGGGGGCAGGGCACTGGAGATGACAGGCGGCAGAAGGAGTGGTAAGTGCACTGTGATCAGTGCGCATGACGGGGTGGCCCGCCATCTCAGGCCAGTCAAACTGTCAGGAGCACTGAAGCTGTTTCCATCCCGAGCTGTGTTGATGGGTTGGTGACAGCAGGCACAGGCTCCCAGTCTCACTGTGAGTGCAAATTCAGAGCGCTCAGGCCAATCCTGACACTGGGCTCATGCTGCCAGCAGCATGAGAGCAGTGTCAGGATTGGATGCAGTGGAGTCTGGGAGCTGGTGCCTGCAGAGGAGATGAGAAGAACAGCGCTAAGTTAAGTTAAGTTATTTTTATTTTATTTTGTCATGTATTGTCCCCCGTCTCACCACTCTTCAACAACACCAGCTGCTAACGATTCGAATGATCTCTCCAAATTTTTGCATGGTTGAAATCTTGAAAATTCACCATGGTGACATATAATTCACACCAACAGCAGTTTTTAATGAGGAAACCTTTTTCAAATTGAAATTCTTCAGGTGAAAGTTTTTTTTTAGCTATTGTACGAGTTTGTGATTTGCTGGTTTGGTTGCAGCATCTCCATCAAATAATGTGTTTGTTGTAAAAAGATCATGCAACAGAATGTCCTTGATAAATTCACCGCTTTCTTTTGCTACGTTCATCTCTCTATGTGCTTGCAAAAGTATTTTTTTTGGGACCTGTTTTGTAGTGGCTGGTTGGACGAAACTCCTACTATAGCAATTAAAGCATGGAAGTTTATCTTTAGTGAATATGTCAAACAGCTTTTTCTCTTTCAATACCATGTGCAGTTCTTGGAAGGTGCACACAGACTTTGATAACTGTAGAAAAGTCTGAACAGCTGCGGTCCTCGGCTATGGCGGAGGAGGTTTGCGCCCCCCGCCAGCTGCCTCAAAACGGAAGGAAAATAAAAATAAAAAGATAAAAAACATGTGATCATTTCATTTTTCATTTCCTGTGGAGTTTTTTGGGAAGCGCCATAGGGATGATGGGCTGCAGGAGGGGTGGTAAGTGCTCTATGATCGGTGAGCGCGATGGTTTGGCAGGCCGTCGCAGGCCACCCAAACTCTCTTGCGCAGTGAAGCTGTCTCTAAGCTGAGCTGCGTTTCTGGGTTGGAGACAGCAGGCACAGGCTCCCAGTCTCACTGGGAGTGCAAATTGAGAGTGCGCCGGCTAATGCTGATGCTGCTCTCATGCTGCCATCAGCATGAGAGCTGCATGAGGATTGGCCGCAGTGGAGTCTGGGAGCCTATGCTGCAGAGGAGAGGAGCAGAAGAGGGCAACACCGCTGGTAAGATACTTATTTATTTATTTTGTCATGTGTCGTCCCCCAACCCCGCCCTGCCACTCTTCAACAACACCAGCCACTATTGAGTCTAAATGACCTCTCCGAAGTTTTGCAAGGATGAAATCTTGACCATTAGCAATTTTGACATATAGTCCACAACAACAGCTGTTTTCAATGAGGACACCTTTTCTAATTGAAATTCTTCAGGTGAAAGGTTTTTTTCGAGCTCTTGTACAGGTTTGTGTTTCACTGGTTTGGTTGCAGCATCCCCATCAAATGATGTGTTTGTTGAATGAATAGCGTATCAAGAGAGAGAGAGAGGACCAGATAGCTAGTCCGAATCCCCGGGGTATTTATATGTATCAAAAAGAATTAGCTACTTGTGACTTGTATGGAACTCTGAAAAGTCATGTCCAGTGGCACCGGTTGGGTGTATTCATGAAGCCCTCACCAACCAACCTAGTTGGTGGCATGCGTCATCATCGGGCCCACCCAGTGACACCTAATGTGTCCCGGGTGTGCTTTGACGCCTGATTACAGCGGAGCAGGTATCTTACTGGGAGTGAGGTGCAGTGAAGAATGGTGAAGTGAGATTAAAACGGCTTGGCAGGGGTCCCAGTGCCCGAGGGCTAAATTAAATTTTAATAAATGGCTCCTGTCAGCGGTTAAAAACAAGGCAGGGTGGATGTGATGGTGGTGAATTAGGACCTCCTACATCCGGTGTTGGTCGACATGTTTCAGCCAGTGCCTTCTTTTAAATCTGGCTTTCCTCAGGATCGTTTATAAGTGAATGAATATCATACGTCAGAAGGTCCTTGATAAATTCACCCTTTTCCTTTGCTACATACGTCTCTCTATGCTTGCATAAGTATTTTTTTGTAACCTGTTTTGTAGTGGCTGGTTGGACCAAACTCATACCATGGCAATTAAAGTGTAGTATTTCAGCTTTAGTGATTTTGTCAAACTGTTTTTTCTCTTTCAATACCAATTTCTCCTGCTTCAGTTCTGCAAATACTTTTGATCCATGTTCCAGGACATCTGGTAGACGTGTCCCTATATTGTTATCCGCATACTGTTTGGTCACAAAGTTGGGTATTCGCTCTGGCTCGGTCATTTCAAAGGGGGTTTCTTGCTGCTCCATGAAATGAAGAACGCTGTCAACATGTTTATAAAAACTTTCCCCTCTCTTTCCACAAGTTTGTGGTGAGGAACAGTTTCACGATGGTCCATTAATTTAAAATTTGTCATCTCTCTGAAAACATTGCAAATAGAAAGGAATTCATGGTAAACTATCTGCCATTGAGCAACATATTCACTTTTACAAGTCTAACCAACAATTCCCTCGGATGTATGACATTACAACGCATGCTTTTACCACGCATGCTGTTACAACGCAGTTGTTACAACGCATACCATTACAACGCATAGCGCTTTGGGGTGCTGGATAGTGAATAGTTTAATTTACTATTCCAACTCCAGTCCCCGTGGACACTAGGGAAGGTGTTGGATAGTAAATTAAATCTATTCCCTATCCTAGAGCGCCCCCCAGCGCAATGCGTTGTAATGGTTTTCGTTGTAAAACCTGCGTTGTAATAGCACTGCGTGGTAAAAGTTGCGTTGTAAAGGATGTTTCCCATTCCCTCGTCGCTTTTCTGTGATCTCTGGATCTTCTGTTCCAGTTTCATATCTGGAGCCGCAGCATTGAAACTTCCCTATGTCTTTCACCACAAAATGTCTTTGGATTAATTTTCTGTAGAGATATGTTTTTTCCACCTCTGGCTTCTTTACTTTTCTCAAATACCAGGACCCAAGTCCCGGGTAGTTTATGCAATGGAATTTGTGAAACACAGCAATGAGTGACTCTGCAGTCCATACATGCAGCACCTTCCCGATCAGCATGTACCATGTTTTTCACTAGAGCTATCGTGTGTAAAACATGGCCCCAGTACTTGCAAAGTTCAGATTTTTCTTCACATTCTTTTACAAACTCTGCGAACTTGGTTTTCAGGTTTTCTGATTTTGAACTGTGTGTATTGAACATTGCCTGGTTTTGCATTATGTCTTTTGAATGAAATGCACCTCGTGCCTTGTTCAGATTCAGAGATAAGATATGCAAAACTTAATTTGTCATTCGCATTCCTGAAAGCGTTCCAATGCAATGTTTCTATATCCTTAGGTATGATGAGCATACCTTGTAAAGAACAAACAAAGGGAGTTTCGCTCAATACTGACTGGACAGTTTTGCTTCTAAAGAGCTTAGCCTCAATAAAAGCATTATCTATGCCACATCCACTGAGATAACATCCTACACACCGCAAAGCAACGTTTGACATGTGAAAAGCACCCTTCCTTGGATAAAGATCATCAGATTCTACTGGATCGCTCATAAACATGTCAGCTGCTAAAGGAAAGCACCTTCATCGCAGAAACTTTGCAGGATGGGCTGGTTTTCAGCCTGAGCACGCATATTTTGAAAATGATTTAGAGCTGTGTATACTGTTGCATTGTTTGTGACTGGAGATGGTATCTATATATATAAAAATGAATGTATGTCTGTCAGTCTGTCTGTTTGTGCTTTATGCATTACTACAGCATTCATCCGATCGCCATGAAACTTTGGGAAGTTGTTGAGTACACTCCCGCAAAGGTTTCTGGCATAAATGTTTTTTAAAGATCAGCCCCTCAGGGCCCTCATAATCTTTCAAATACTGAATTTGCAACCGCGACTGTGCAACAGTACAAGACTTTCGGTGAAAAAGATGATGAACAATGTCATCGAAGCTACAATTTTGAATGGGAAATTCAAGGGGGAAGATGTACTGTTGCCACGTATTCCAATGATCCCAACAGATATGCCATTTGAATTCAAACGTTTACAGTTTCCGGTGCGACTCGCTTTCGCAATGACCATCAACAAAGCACAAGGACAATTGCTGCAAGTGTGTGGACTAGATTTGGATAATCCGTGCTTCTCACATGGACAACTGTATGTGGCCAGCTCACGCGTCGGAAAACCTTCTGATTTATTCATGTACGCACCAGACGGAAAAACAAAAAATATCGTGTATCCACAAGCACTCGAATAAATAAATAGAATTAAAACGACACTTTGAAATGTTTTCCATATTAAAATGAATAAGTTTCAATAAAAATGACACAATGTAAATTGAATGTTATCATAACGAGTTTACTTGAATTTCCTTTCTTCTGAGATCGCAGCAACGCGCGACGGGTAAGCTAGTTACTGATAAAAACCCAACCTTCCTCAGTGGGAGAGTATTCTGGGAGATCAGAGCATGAGAACAGCCCAAGAAGGAACTGGCTCTTCTTCATCCTTCATTTCACACCCAATAAGCAATATGATGAATTGAGTTAGATCGGCTTTGCAGACCACAGCATCAGGCAGAAGAAGATACATGTCCTCAGCCACTCTGAAACTTTCTGGTAGACTGGGGCGTGTTGATAGCTTGAAGTGATTTTTGCACACATTGGCAAGGCAGTGGGGTTATAAGTTTGCAAAATTGTTTGCTTACGCCACAGCTGACACAGAGTGTTTCCCCAGGCAAAACAACTGAGGGGATCGATCTTTGGGGGCCCAAAGCAGTCGACCCTTACCCAGAGGCCTCCGGTTGGGGCCGGTGGAGGAACCAAATGGGGACCCCTCTTCCATTGGACCCCTCTTCTCAGCCATGCAGAATGTGGCAGGAACCATGGGGTGCCCGCCACAGGGTGCAAGGTTTTCCCCAACCACCATTTTTTAATGGGAGCCTGTGTTCTCGTTCTGAAAACAGGCACCCATTGAAGTCAATGAAAGTCTGGCCGAACAATGTTGGGAAGCATCGTAATCGGTCGTCCGGACTCGCAGGGCCCGATTCGTTTGGACAGTAGTCCGGACCCGATTCGGTCGGGACAGTTTCCAGACGAGATCGTAATCTGGCCCTATGTCATTATAACGTGTTGATACTGGCTCTGTATATACTATACCAAGTTACGGTATAGTTTTCACAGAGTTCAGTGGATCCTCCAAAACTTTATGGCGAATTTTCAAAGGAGGCGGTCACTTCAGCTCAGGACATCTTAGAGGTGGTCCTGGCTGGGGGTGGACACACCTCTCCAGCTTTCTACATTTCCCAGGGACCTTGACACCAAAAGTGGGGCTTAGTCCACTAATTTGGAGAGGCCCAGATCAGCATAAGAAAGGACAAGAAGCCTTTGAGGCTCACCACCCTTCAGTGCTGATCCTGCTTGGGGGTGGGTGTGAAGCACCTCTATCCAGAGCAGGCTTTGTTTCTGGCTCACAGAAACATGTCTAGAAGTGGCAGGCTGGTGCAGACCAGTCAGGCACACACTAGTAGGTCAGCATGATTTCAGGGGGCATCTCCAAGGTGCCCTCTGCGTGCATTTATTAATGAATCCAGCTCTGACATGAGTGTGGGCTCATTAATCTGGGTAGCAGCCATCTGGGAATTCAGTGAAGCCATTATGGAGCTGTGAAGCTCGTAGTGACAAGCTCCCAGGAGTCAAACCAGCTGAGAACACCATCAGTGGCTTGTTCTTTTTGTTCGAATTCTGTCATTGTACATTTTTACCAGAAAAACGTAAATATTATTATTTTTGATCAATACAGTTTCTTCAATGTTGATGATCATTCTTCCTCTGACCTCACTGTGAGCCCAGAGCCAGCACTCAAGAGTGGCTTTAAAACTCCTTCATTCGCTATTTCAAAGAGTGCAAATTTAACTGAAGGCTGGCGGTTACGTTGCTGCTGGGAGCTCACTGTACATTCAAATTTCTGAATGTATGCTTGCATGCAGTTCGAGTAGGCACTGCAAATACATTCACCTTGCTGTTTAGATCACCTATTTGGCTGAAAACGTAATCTTGGAAAAACTCGCTGCAGATAAAAAACATTTTTGCCCTTTGAGGCTCACATACTCTGTACTTCGAGGCTTTTTTAAGACCCCTTGCGTCACTTTTGCGCCACTGGTGCATCACTTTTGTGACGCACCAGTGGTGTAAAAAAATTTGCCATGTTGCGTCATGTTTACAAAGTGACGCATCTAGGTGGATGCGTCACTTTGTAAACCCCTGCACGAAATTACACCTGCGCCAGGTATAATGTAGGTGGCTGGGGGGCGTCTGACGAAAGAAAGGGTTGTAGAAGTGACGCAGTGAAATCTATAAGATTTCACTGCGCCACTTCTAGGACGCAAATGCGTCAATATCTTACGCCAGCCTCACAGAGGGCGTACGACTGATGCAGGCACATTTGAAATGGGGCTTGCCAATTTGAAATGACCCATTGATGGAGTTCCGTCACTTTTGTGACACCCTCCAGCAATGCGTCAGAAATACTGACATATCTGTAACTCCTTGTGACATGATGCGTCATGCTGTAAATATGATGCATCCAGCATGTTGCAAGGAGTGCGCAATGAAAAGTGACGCATCGCTGTTTTCTTGCAGCGATGCTTCACTTTTCATAAATGAGGCCCTGAGTTTGTTGTCAATCCCTTTGGCCATGCTAAGTACCTTAGCTCTCCACAGAAGCAGAATAGATGCGATTACCCAACGCCCTACCACGGGATTTTCGTGCCATTGGTTTCCGGCAGGCCTCTCCAGCAAGGGTGAGAGGGGATTGGGATAGTGGCACTCTCTGACCTGGGCCCCTGGTGCGTTGTAAATTGGAGGATTAAGTCCCATTGAGTTCTGAGGGTCCCTGGGGGCCAACTAGCACACCAACGACTTCCACTCAGTGCCACAGAGCTTTGATGCAGAGTGGTGTAAAAAGGCGGCGTGACCATGGACCACCTCTCTGCAACGCAGCTCCCTGATGCTTACTGGAGGTACCTGGTGGGCTAGTTGGCCCCCAGGGATCCCCAGGATTCAAGGGGACTTAATCCCCCAACTTAAAATGTGCCACAGAGCAAGTTTGCACACTTTACACATCAGGCCACGCCCCCTCCCTGCATCACTGTACAAACGCGCCCCCTGGAGCGTTGTAAATTGGGGATTACATCCCCTTGAGTCCTGAGGGCCTCTGGGGGCCAACTAGCCCACCAGCTACCTCCAGTAAGCACCACAGAGCTGCGTTGGAGAGAGTTGTAAAAAGGGGCGTGGCCTCTCAACACCTCTCTGCAACGCAGCTCCCTGGCGCATACTTAAGGTACCTGCTGGTCGAGTTTGCCCCCGGGATCCTCAGGATTGAAGGGGACTCAATCCCCCAATTTATTATGTGCCATGGGGTGCGTTTGCACACTTGCTATGTCTGGCCTCACCCCCTCTCTTCACCACTGTGAAAACGCGCCAAAATTAAAACAAATAATAATTTTTTTGGGCCCTGGGTATCCTTCTGGGACCCCCTGAGCTGATCAGGCCTAGGGGGTCAGGGTGTTTCTACCCTGCCCCCTTATCTTGTTTTATATCTTTGTTTCTCTGTTTTCTTGTGCCTCGCTTCTATCGAGTCACAAGATGGCTGCCAACACTTGAGAAACAAGGAGGGTCCCAAGCGTTCTAATTACTCAAATGCTGGGGTCCGTTGCGGACCCATGGCCTCGGGGACCACCACCTCCCTGGGGCTTCAAACATATGTTGGAGGGGGGCCATGCAGCCCCCCTCCTGGAGACCTCCATGGCTCTGGGGACTGCCACCTCCCAGGGCCGGCTCCAGCAACGTGGGTGCTTACCCCCGGGACACTGCAGTTTGCTCCCACCCTGCCATTGCAAACTTCTGCTTCGTTTCATGCAAGCCTGCTCGCCCTTCCATGAAGCGAAGCAGAATTGCTTTTGGGCAAAGGGAGCTGCATGTTTGCTGCTCCCTTTGTCCAAAAGCAATGCAGGCTTCCGCAGGAGGCAGGGAGCCGGCAGGGACCACGGGGCGTTGGGGCTCTCCTCGCATTGCCAAAGAGAGGCCATGACCCAGGGGATGGGATCCCTGGGGCCAAAAGGGATCAAGGGAAGAGGGGCCACGAGGCCGCACTCTCGTAAATAAATATTAAACAAAAAAAAATAAAGAGCCATAGCTCCAGGGGATAGAACTTTAAACTGAAAAAAAAAAAAAAAAGTGGCCTTGCCCCGGGGATAAGGCCAAAATAGGCTTTGGGAGGGGGCTATGCAGCCCCCTTCCCATTTAAAATAAAACATTTAAATAAAAACATGGCTCTGGCTCTAGGGGATGGGTCCCAGGGCCCCAAAAATATTTAGTCGAAGGGGGCCACCCAGCCCCCTTCTAAAAAAAGAAAAAAAAAAGAAAAGAGAAGCCGGCATCTTGCCGCAGGCCCTGAACTCTCCCTTCACCACTCTGAAAACGTGCCCCCTGGAGCATTCTGGATTGGGGATTATGTCCCCTTGAATCCCAAGGGTCCTTAGGGGCCAACTAGCCCAGCAGGTATCTCTAGTAAGTCCCCACACAGTCGGATTGCTGAGAGCTGGTTTGAGGCCACGCCCTTTTGACACCACTCTGCTAACGCGCCTCTTGGCACACTGCTGGTGGGGTGATAAGGTCCTCTTGTGTCCTGAGGACCTCAGGACTACAGTGGACGTCATCCCCCGAGCAGCAGTGCGCCAAGAGGCAGGTTTGCAGAGGGGTGTTAAAAGGGAACGTGGCCTCAGACCACTCTCAGCAATCCAGCTGGTTGGGGCTTACTAGAGATAACAGGAGGGCTAGTTGGCCCCTAGGGACCCTCAGGAGGCAAGGGGACTTCATCCCCCAATCAAAGGTGCGCCAGGAGGCGCGTTTACAAAGTGTTGGAGAAAGAGGCATGGCCTGTGTCCACCTCTCAGCATTCTCATTGTGTGGGACTTACTGAAGGTATCAGGTGGGCTAGTTGCCCCCTAAGGACCCTCAGGAGGCAAGGGGACTTCGATCCTCATCCAAGAGCCTGCCAAGGAACATGTTTGCAGACTGGTGGGCAAAGGGGGCATGGCCTGCTATGAGGATTTACCAATTCTGCTGTGTCTGACTTAAAGGGGGCGTGGCCTTCGAAGACCTCTTAGCAATCCCACTGTGTCTGACTTACTGGAGGTAATAGGTTAAGGCCCCCAAGGTTGTCCTTGGGGCCAACTACCCCTCCTGTTACCTCCAGTAAGTCCAACACAGTGGGATTGCTAAGAGGTCTTCAAAGGCCACGCCCCCTTTCTTCACGACTCTGCAAACGCACCTCCTGGCACACTACAGGTTGGGGGATGAAGTCCACTTTACTCCTGAGGGTCTTTGGGGGCCAAGAAAACCTGCTGGTAACCCCTGTAAGTCCTATGCAGCGGAATGTTTGAGCGCTCGTTGGGGGCTCAGCCCCCTTTCTCTACCGCTCTGCAAACATGATTGCTAGTTAAAAAACAGAGAAATTCACTAAAATAACCACAGGTTTCAGGGACGTTGTAGTTAGTAACTAGCACTTGAAAAACCTTAGAAATTCACTGAAAAAAACTAAGGTTTCAGGGACGTTATAGTTAGGAGACATTTCACTTGTACAAAACCAGAGAAATTCGGTAAGTCACCAAAAGAATCAATCACACTTCCATTTACTCACCTATACAGTTATACTCACACACCACCTCACTTATTCATACAGATAGTAACACATACTTATTCTCCTACAATCACTGACACAAACACACACTCATCCATACAGCCACTCTCACAATCACTCACTCTCACATATACTGCTTTTCACATATATAGTTACTCACACATATACCACTGAGACATCCATTCACCAACCAACACAGCCATATACACACTCACTCACCCATACAGCCCCTTGGAGATCCACTCATGAACCCATACACCCAGTGAATCACCCACTCACACATCTATGCAGGGAGTCACACTCTCCACCCCCCACGCAGACAGACACTCAGGCATCCATACAGGTAATAAGACAAACAATCCTTAACCCATATCAACACTCATGTAGCTACTCACCAAACCATGCAGCCAATTACACACCAACTGACAGACCGATACAGACATTCACATAGATTAGACAATCACCCATACATTCACTAAGACATGTTTAATCACTCACTTATACAGTCACTCAGCCACCCACTAAATCATCTATACAGACACTCATACACCCACTCATTCTTTAATACAACTTGGCGTATATATATATAACATTCTTAAACATTTTAGAAACACTCACACTCACAGGATGATGTCATCAGTGATGTCATTTGAGATGTTTTTTCCACGTGCCTGGAAAAAGGCTTGGATTAGCATATCCGTGACATGAGAAGCAGTTAAAGACATATCCATCTCACGTGTGTGAAAAAAACAAAGAAATAAATGAACTGTTTAAAAAGTTTGGGAGGATTGGATTAATTGTTGCTAAACATGGAAGAGTTCAAAAAGTGCGAAAATCACTAGAGAAGCTGTGCGCCCGGTACAAGGGGTGAAACTTCGCTCCTTTTTTGATGTCATTTGAGATGTCATCAGTGATGTCACTGACCATGTTATGAGTGATGTAATATGTGCAGCAGTGCATTGCGGGGCCAAGAGTTATACTTAGCTCAACTAACTATAACAGCAGAATTTTTCTGGTTTTGTACAAGGTAAATGTCAGCCTAACTATAACGTCCCTGAAACCTGTGTTTTTTTCAGTGAATATAATCTAATATATATTAAAATTTTAAACTATTTAAAAATGAAATGCATGGAACTATAAGGACACCTGGATTCAAAGAAAAAGATTTAGTGACAGAAAGATAAAGAGAGAATACTTCACAAACTAGTAGAGAGAATATGATTTCCGCAGATGAGAGGATAGAAGCAAGACACAACACAGATAGAAGCACAGAGATAGTAAATGTAAATTGATACTTGTATAGCGCACTACTCACCCGCAAGGGTCTCAAGGCGCTTGTACGAATATCGCTGTGGAACCCATCCTGGCTTTCCCTGTGAGGTGTCCACTCCTGGGCACCCCCATGGTGGAGGCCAGACATGCTTAGCGTTGTGGGGGCAGTTGTGGAGATTAAGCAAGCTATTGCCCAGAGTTGCAGAGTGGGACCCATGATTGGAACAGGCACCGAGGCGAGAATTATCAGGTCCATGGAAATTTTGAGCCCAAGACCCGCCGAGGCGGGGAATTGAACCCTGGTCCCGGGCTAGACCTCTGCATCAGGGTCTGCCGCTCTAACCATTGATCCACACTTCTCCATAGTGATCTGTTAGCAGAGCTGGGCAGACCTGACAGTGTGCACACAGAAAAAGGTCATAGGTGATGGAAACGTCATCACATGCAATATGCTACACAAAGATCACTTTAGTCCTCTTATCAAGAAACTACGCAGAAGTCTGGCAAGGGCCTGGGGGATAGTAGCTGAGGATTTTCTTAAGGTTGGTATTGTAGTTCATTAAGATTTCTAAGTTGAAGTGTTGCATGAGGTTGGTGTCCACGTCTGTTGAGGGGTTTCAGTCAATCATGATTGGCCTATAGTTCTTTGCCTGGGTAGTATCTTTCTCCTCTTTAAGGATAACAAGTTTGACTGCTTCTTCTGGGGTGCCCTCCAGTGACCGAAAAACAGTGGAAAGGTTCCAATAACAAGACTTGTAGATTGGACCAGACCATTTAAAAATATTTAGCTGTGTTCCATCTGGTTTTGGACATTATTTTTTTTAACTTGTTGACAACTTTGGTACCTTCATCAACTGTTTTTGGTGAATTAAGTTTTCTTCTGTCCTCAACAGAAGGGGAGGTCAAGTTCCTCTAACAATTTGTGGCATGTCTGGAGTCCACTTGAGAGTTGTCATCTTTAATGTTGTACAAATTCCCTTATATTTTCCTGTAAATGGTCAGATTGTAGATGTATGTTATTCTTCTTGTCTTTGATTATAAGAATAACATTTTTATTCAGTTCACTAAGGCCAACATTTTGCCAGCTTTAATAAATTCACAAAGTCTTATACTTTTCTGTCTATTGCACTTATTTGTTTTTGGATTTTGCTATATCCTTATTTCTTCTTATTAGGATCATTTAGAGCATGCAAGTCTTTGGATTGTCAATGTTAAAATTCTAATAATTCAATTTCTGTCTTCAAGACAAGTAAGGAATCGTTTACTTCTCAATGTATTTGTGATCTTATAGTAATTAGCTGTATCTTTTAGGGCTTCTCGTCATGTTCAGTGCCTTCTGCAAATGTTTCTTTAAGGAAATTATCAACATCCTTCTGCAATTTAATTAGGTAAGCCTGGCCTGCCAACATCTCATCATTATGCCTCCATAAAGTATGTGATCAAGAGAAAGAACCCCACAAACATGACAATGTTATACATGAGTAGTCTGAAATATTTCTCAGTTCTATAGACTTGTCTATAATGGATTGTAGAAGATTACCAGGGGTTAAAATGTAATCTGTTCAAGATCAAGAACTGTGTGATGGAGAGAAAACATTGCAGTCTAGCGTATCTGGGTGTTGTAGTATAAAAACATCTTTTAAGTGCAGTCTCTGCCACAGATTGTACATGTTCTTATTTGATCTTAGAGGTCAATGTTTACAATGTGATGATCAGTCCAAAGTACAGCCCATAGGTACATTGAAGTTACAGCGTAGGAAGATAATTGCAGTATCTGAGTTCAGTGTCAGATTGGAAAACATGTGCCAAACCAGTTAATTAGACACTAAAGTGTGAAGATACTGCAAATGAAAATTCAAGGTGACTAGATATTAGCCTGGGTTTCAGGGCCAGAAACCTCTTCCTCTGGTTAACCGTATATTTGGGCAATCCTATTAGAAAAAAAAGATTTCTTTCCAAGAGATTTGGTTGTTTTTCTCATATATTGAATGATAGATTTCATGTGTTGAAATGTAAATGTTTTACAAGCTATATGTCTTAAAGATTACCTATGAGGCAATGAATAAGATAGCAGCATATGCATTCTTTCAGCTTTTTTTTCTTAAAGGATATGTCATTCATTTTTGGAATTCAGATTTCCCAAAAACATATACATGCATATACATATATCCATTGCAATCTTAACCTTTAGGGATCCCAAATATTCTCAGATCACCTCGTCTGTTGCGGTCCTCCAAGTCTGAGACTTCCCTTTGTTGCAAGAGCGTCATGGCCATAATTGAAGAGAGTTCTTTAACGTTAGGAAATTCTAGGTCTTCCAGGTTACTGATTCTATTGTCTATTTCCGCAAGCCTGCAGTTTATATGTTGATCTCCACTCTTATTGTACTCATGTCACTTTGCATCGTATCAGTATTAAGCTTAATCGATTTAAGGCCTGATTTAGATCTTGGCAGTATTACTGCTGTATCACCTTTGCAGCAGTCCTAAATACTCCGTCAAGCTGACGGCGGTCTGCCCGCTGTATTTAGATGTTGCAGCTACAGATAGAAGACTGCCATGGCGGCAGTCATCGGTGCTGACCAGCAGTACTCTGCCGCCGTCAGTCCGGCGGTATTGCACCAAACCGATTTAGATGGTCCTGTTAGTCAAAAAAGTCAAAAAAGATTTATTGCATAATTAATAAAAATTATTACAAATTCACATGATAAGATAAAATGCAAAGATAATAAAAATTTCCTGAGTTATTACGTCTCGAGATCTAATAAAGTTAAAACGATACAGTTTAAAAAGGAGAAGGGAAGTAAGAACTTCCTCGGACGCTCCACAGTCTATCTCAGATCTTTAATTCTAGTCTCAGTTTGGCCCTCCGCCATGATGTTCCCCCTGCTCAGATTGTCCTAAGCATTTCCTCGCCTCGTCCAGAAATTTGACTCCACGGCATGCCAAGATAATGGAAGCTCCTCCCAACCAACTTGTAACTGCGTGCCTGCATGATCGAATGTTCAGCTCATTAAAAATGGATTTCAAATAACGTTGTTTCTGTTGTGTCAGTGCCGGGCATACACAGAAAAGATGGGCTACAGTTTCGGTTTTGTACCCGCAAAGGCGACATTGCTCCGTCTGGTGTGCTGCCGGTGTCCTGTTGGCAATGTCCTGGTGGCGGAGTCTTGGTGGAGTGGGGCCATGGAGCTGTGGAGAGAGGTAAGTACAAATAATTTTCATCTAAATACAAATTTATGTTGTGAATCTGTCAATATGTATACGTAGGTAACGTGTACTGCCCATCTTTTTACATGTTGCATTGAACACCCAATATAAATGAACGGATGAATGTATACCCACACACACCACAAAAACCTACCTTAGATTCCAGCGTCAACGGAGTGGCTGAGCATCTTGGTCAAGAAGCAGCAGCAGCACAGGAAGGATCTCAACAATAGCGTTTAAGAAGTAATCGGTGTTGGATGGCAGAACAAAGGTGAGTTATCGCCTTTTTTTCTTCAATTCTGCCAGCTTGTGCTTGGAGGTTCCCCACCATAATTGCCTTGACGGAAAGGCACATCTTAATCTGGACAGCGGAAACCATGGCAGGACTCCCCCGATAAACGTCTGCCTCTGGTGCTGTCGAAGCGGGGGAAAGATTCTGGCATAGTTGGCGGGACGGCGGCATGCTTACCTTCAGTGACCAGCCAACATCAACTCGAGCGAGAGAACCACCAAGGCGGCGGGCGGGAAGATCGCCAGAAAAGCGACTGCAGGACCAGTCCTTTCAAGATCTAAATCAGACTTTTAGTCTGGTCGTAAGCTTCCTCCAATGTCTTCAGTATTGTTTCCATTGACACGGAAATATCAGATTTAGATTTGAGAGAAGGTTTGGGTAAAGGTGGTTCTGCTTTAGTGCGTTTCATTCCTGGCTTTTGCTTCTCTTCTGCCATGGTCGCAGTGTAGCTTGGCTTCTAATTTCTGACTTATATGTGAGACTTCCCAGTCCAGCTATGACACAGGTATGAGACTTATGCTCCTGCCATCTGGGTTCAATTGCTACAATGAGCAGTAAACAGCTGGTGCAGTCCAGGCAAACAGGTAGACGCACACAGAGAATGCATTCAAAGTGTTAAATGAAGATATTTAGGAAAAGGCTTTTTGGGTAACATATGTCACTGACGCAATATTTAGGGGAGTTCCTACTAAAACGCAGACTAAATAAAATCACATCTTACTGTTGATTGTTAAATTCTACTCCTTACTTCAGTGACGATTCTCAGCATTTCCCACTGAAGAAAAAGGTGTATCAGATCCCATTCCAGGGTCCAGTTTACTCCAAAGCCGCCATCGGTTCTTCAAGACGCATCTAGTAGGATTCCTACTGGGTTCATAGCCTAATGTGCTTTTTGTTTCTGTTGAGGAAATTCCTACTATAAGCACTCATTTGCAATGATCATTTTGTTGCATTTCTGTGGTACCTGACATTGTGGTCAATGTGATAGAAAGTTTCCAGTGTTTTGAGCGTCAGGTCAGGGGTCACTCTGCTCAATAGACTGCAGTGTGAGCTGTCATTTCTCTGAGGACACCCTCCCTCTCAACTGGCTTCACATTCACACTCAAACATTTAAGAACATACTAGCATATAGCAAAGTTAAAAAAAATAATGATTACTTGTAATTTAGTCTACAAACTGCCTACACCATGGTGGTTGTGAGTCAGTTTGTGTTGGTATTGGCTGAGGTCCTGCTGGATGGAGTGAACCGGTGGTACAGATGACTGCGGTGGAAGGGTGGGTTTGTGGGTGGTGTAAGGGGATTGAGGACAGGATGTGTTGCGCTTTGCCTTGTATGTTGTCCACTACCCCCTGTGGAGTTGACACTACTGCATCAATATTCCCTAACACACTGGACTGCTGTTGGAGAAACAAATTCTCCGGGAGGACAGGTCAACCCCCTCCTGTACATGGCTCCCCCCCACCACATATCTTGCCATTGTACTTGGCCAGCAGGTTGTCCATCCCAGAGAGGGTCTCCATCTTGGGGGATATTAGTGGGGGGGGATTTTAGTGGGGGTAGACTGATGAAGGGGGAGCTGTTCCTTACCAGAGGAGCTCTCTCCTTCACAAGATATGAGAAGACAGGAGCTGAGCCTGCATGGGGGGAGTGTGTCGGGGACTCTACAAAGGATCGCGTGGAGGCGAGTTGTGCGTGTGCTTAACAAGCATCAATGGCTGCGTCGCTAACGGATGGAGAATCGCAATCCGGAGAATTGATTTTGGGGGAAGACCGGTGCTCGGCCTTGAAGAGGGCTCATTTGATATTTTCAGTAGAAGGTAACCCCCTCATCTCCTCCCTCCTCCTCGACCACCTGCCGTCTTCTTCTTCTTCTTCTTCTGGAGCAGTGTTGGTGCCGGACACAGCTGCTTGGAGGAGGCTGGGACTTCCTCCTTCCTGCAGTCCTGTCTGTAGATGGGTCCGCGTCATGTCCGGCTCACTGCACCTGCAAGAAGTTGAAACCCGTTGAAGAACGTCAATGTAACACACCTCAATGTACATCTACAAACTACTTTAATACACATTGTGAAATTAACATTCTTATTTATGTGAGTAACATTACTAAAAGAAAAACATATGAAGCTAGGGATTGTGTTACAAGCTCCCTCACTTAAGCCAAGTATGTTTCTTTTAACTCCATTAAGATCAGCTCCTGAACCAGTGTCCTAGAAGTTGCAGTTAATAATGTATCTCCTGAGCCAACAGAGGGAGAGAATAATGTCTATTTTCCATTAATAAATTCTTTAAAACATTTTTAAAGTGGTATTTGACAACATAGAGCCAAATGAATGAAATATAAGCCATAGAAATCACATTTAAGTTAAAAATAACATTTGAAGTGTCATAAAGTGTATATTGTGAAAGGAAAGGTGATGAGATATAGAAGCAAAGCTCAGATTCTCCCAGACGTACCTGATCAACCTATGGTAGATGGCCTAATGGCTGCTGCCTGAATGTCGTATGACGTCATCCGTGGTTTTGGGCGCTATGCTGACTCCAGGCGCTGTAGCTGACAGGAGAGCCAGACACATATAAAGAAGAATAGGCCGTACAAAGTCATATGTGATGTTGACATGTTTTAGTTGTATTTTAACACATAAATGCCTATCCTACTATTGAACATGAGGCCTTCCATAAATATTATAATGCTGTCACTGCCATGCCAAGCTTAAGGTTGCACATAAGGCAATCATAATGACCACTTATAATAATTACGCACAAAGGTGTCCATATAGGGATGCTATACGTTAAACATACACTGTACTGACACTGACATAAAGAGAGATAGGTTAGAATCAAATCAACTAGAGCAGAATTATACTCATCTGTCTTCACTCCCCTACACCACGTAGCAAGTCCTGGTTTTGCTGCAGCCCTGGCAGCAGGACAAGCTGGGACAACACAGAGCCTTGAAGGAGAGAACAGATCTATCAGCAAAACATTTCCAAGAACCTTAATATCAAAACCATTCATGGGTGGAGCTAATATTCAGCCTCAGACATCAATTATCAGAGATTGAGGCCAGCCCATGAAAGTTACTCAAGTGCCAGATAATGACTGCCCTGGGGCTCTTGGCAGCACACAGGCGTCTCTGGGAGGGGTGGGGTGCTCTCCTTGAAGGCAGGCCTGGCACGGTGCCCGGCCGCGCTACCAACTCCCCTGATGTAGCAACAGACTCATGTTGTAGACTGACTGTAAGAGAGGAACAAAGCATACAAAGAAATATTACAGAATTATTAAAGGGTATGACAGAGAGAGATGTGAAATCTGCAGAACAGTGTAGGTGTGGCGAAGGAGAGGGTGGACAGAGCAGCTGTAGGGTGGGTGTTTGGGACAGCTACAGTTTAGTTCTTACCTGGCATCAGATGAGGGTGACCTGCAGCAGGCAGAGCATACAGCACCTGAGGCTGTGATGGAGAGGGGGCAGCCCCCTTGAGGTGGGGAAGGCAGAGGAAGCATCAGGTGTAGCTCCAGGGAGAGCTCAAGCCAGCAGAATCCTTGAATACCGATTTTCACCCCCTCCTCTCATCCTGGCATTTCTTCTTAGTGTGTCCTACTGGGGGGTCTTCTCAATGCATTCATTGAGTCAGTGACTTCAGGGCGCATATCTGCCTTCCTTGTTCCACTGAGGGGGAATGGAGGCACCCAGGGAGGTGTTTGTAATGTTTTATCACAAATGGAATGCAGCGCCTTGAGGCTCTCACAGCGCCTTGAGACCCTCACAGCGCTTTGAGACCCTCACAGCGCCTTGAGACCCTCACAGCACCTTAAGACCCTCACAACGCCTTAAGACCCTCACAACGCCTTAAGACCCACACAGCGCCTTGAGACCATCACATCGCCTTGAGGCACTCACAGTGCCTTAAGATCCTCACATCGCCTGGAGACCCTCACGGCGCCTTGAGACCCTCACAGCGCCTTGAGACCCTCACAGCGCCTTGAGGCCCTCGCAGCACCTTGAGACCCTCACAGCGCCTTGAGGCCTTCACAGCGCCTTGAGGCCCTCACTTCGCCTTGAGGCCCTCACTTCGCCTTGAGGCCCTCGCAGCACCTTGAGACCCTCACAGCGCCTTGAGGCCTTCACAGCGCCTTGAGGCCCTCACTTCGCCTTGAGGCCCTCACTTCGCCTTGAGGCCTTCACAGCGCCTTGAGACCCTCACAATGCCTTGAGACCCTCACAGCGCCTGGAGACCTTCACAGCGCCTTGAAGTCCTCACAGTGCCTTGAAGTCCTCACAGCGCCTTTTAGACTCTCACAGCGCCTTGAGACCCTCACAGCGCCTTGAGACCCTCACAGCGCCTTGAGGCCCTCACAGCGCCTTGAGACCCTCACAGCGCCTTGAGGCCCTCACTTCGCCTTGATACCCTCACAGCGCATTGAGACCCTCACAGCGCCTTAAGACCCTCACAGCGCCTTAAGACCCTCACAGCGCCTTGAGAACCTCACAGCGCCTTGAGACCCTCACGGGTGAGTAGCCACGCTATACAAATCCATGATTGATTGATGATCGATCGATCGATTGATTGATTGATTGATTGATTGATTGATTGATCGATTGATCGATTGATTGATTGATTGATTGAAGTGCTGCCGTCTCCTCTGTGAACCTCCTCTTCCTCCTCAGATGTCTTGGTGCTCTGGAGGCGCAGGGCGGTTCCTGGTTGCTGCAGGGTGGTACCCTCAAAGAAGAAAAAGTCAAGCCCAGGCTGTGATCTGTTTTCATGTTTTCAATGAACCTGTGTGTGGTGTATGTGAGTGTGGTCATGTGTATCATATTTGCCTCTTACACTTCTAGTAGGAGTTATCGATCCCCGCGGTGGAGTCTCCATCCTAAATGTGGAGGTTTGCGCCCCAGCGAGGTCACCCACCCTAAAATATGGTTGTAAAAATACTTCCAGTAAATTGAGTCATATTTTAAGATGCAGCAAAACACACAAGATGATGGTTGGAATGTTGCACAATGGCAAAACATTCACCCCCAGTCACAGATCTGGGTTTAATCCATCGGTATTTTGCTCACCAAGCCACCCCAGTTCAGACATGGCCGTATGCAAATCAGCTAAGCCACTGGAGTCAAGCTAGCCTGGCTGAAGACGGCTGATAGCCAGAAACCGGTCCTAGGATGCTTGATTACGGTCCAGGGAAGACATGGCTTGGCAGTTCGGGCTGGACTGTTCCCATGAGGCACAGGGTCAAGGCTGATTTGCATATGTCTGAACTGGGTTGGCTTGGTGAGCAAAATAATGATGGATTAAACCCAGATCTGTGACTGGGGGTGAATGTTCTGCCATTGTGCAACATTCCGTCCATCATCCTGTGTGTTTTGCTGTTCACCCTATGTGGGAAGGGTATGCCCAGACGTGGGTCCCGTGCTCACAAGGCCACTGGAGTCAAGCTATCCTGGCTGAAGACGGCTGATAGCCAGAAACCGGTCCTCGGAAGCTTGTTTCCAGTCCAGAGAAGGCATGGCTTGGCAGTTCAGGCTGGACTGTTCCCATGAGGCACAGGGTCAGACTGATTTGCATATGGCCATGTCTGAACTGGGGTGGCAGAGTGAACTAAAGAATGGTGATGGATTAAACCCAGATCAGTTGACTGGGGGTGAATGTTTTGCCATTGTGCAACATTCCGTCTATCATCTTGTGTGTTTTGATATTTTAAGATGCATCAGGCTCCACCCCTTGACGAAGTGAAAAGCCTAAAATTGTAAAGTTATTTCTAGGTGAAATAGTAAATCTGCTCTTGTGTAGATGTTTACTTACCTCTACGAACCAGGCCCAAGTTTCTCTGGCTGCAGACTCAGAATCCTGCCTTCTGTCATTCCAGCTTCTCCAAAATATTTAATGAGGGTGCACAAAATGTACATAATTTGCATATGTGTAATTACATCAAGGTCCAAAAAATGACACATAATTATGTAAAATGCAAAACTATTATTTAGCACTATATCTATATTTTTTTTTTAAAGCACATGAAAAATGTACGGTGCAGACACCTACAATTCCTGTTCTGGTTGTTGCCTTGCTCTTTGCATCCATGGCAAATGTTAGCTACACATATCTTGTGATGATGCAACATGGCAAAATAGCTTAGTTTTGGGAATGTTGTAGGCCCAGGCGGATATTTTAATTACACTCGCAGAAATGGAATAATTTGGTGACTGCCAAAGTGCATGCACTCTTCCGACACATGTTAGGAAGTGGTGCTGACATGATGTTTGCACACATAGGTCAGGCCTGCCATTGAGGCCTCAGCGGCCACTTACAATGCTGGTGTGGTTTACCTACGCATCCAGCCTGTGGTGGCAGCCACTGGCATGGATGGCTTGTTACACATGTGTCCGGCCTGCGGTGGCAGCCACTGACATGGATGGCTTGTTACACTTGTGTCCGACCTGCGGTGGCAGCCACTGACATGGATGGCTTGTTACACATGTGTCCGACCTGCGGTGGCAGCCACTGACATGGATGGCTTGTTACACATGTGTCCGACCTGCGGTGGCAGCCACTGACATGGATGGCTTGTTACACTTGTGTCCGACCAGCGGTTGTAGTCCACTGACATGGATGGCTTGTTACACATGTGTCTGACCTGCGGTGGCAGCCACTGGCATGGATGGCTTGTTACACATGTGTCGGACCTGCGGTGACAGCCACTGGCATGGATGGCTTGTTACACATGTGTCCGACCTGCGGTGGCAGCCACTGACATGGATGGCTTGTTACACATGTGTCCGGCCTGCGGTGGCAGCCACGGACATGGATGGCTTGTTACACTTGTGTCCGACCAGCGGTTATAGCCCACTGACATGGATGGCTTGTTACACATGTGTCTGACCTGCGGTGGCAGCCACTGGCATGGATGGCTTGTTACACATGTGTCTGACCTGCGGTGACAGCCACTGGCATGGATGGCTAGTTACACATGTGTCCGACCTGCGGTGGCAGCCACTGACATGGATGGCTTGTTACACTTGTGTCCGACCTGCGGTCTCAGCCACTGACATGGATGGCTTGTTACACTTGTGTCCGGCCTGCGGTGGCAGCCACTGACATGCATGGCTTGTTACACATGTGTCCGGCCTGCGGTCTCAGCCACTGACATGGATGGCTTGTTACACTTGTGTCCGACCAGCGGTTGTAGCCCACTGACATGGATGGCTTGTTACACATGTGTCCGGCCTGCGGTGGCAGCCACTGACATGGATGGCTTGTTACACATGTGTCCGACCTGCGGTGGCAGCCACTGACATGGATGGCTTGTTACACATGTGTCCGGCCTGCGGTGGCAGCCACTGACATGGATGGCTTGTTACACTTGTGTCCGACCAGCGGTTATAGCCCACTGACATGGATGGCTTGTTACACATGTGTCCGGCCTGCGGTGGGAGCCACTGACATGGATGGCTTGTTACACATGTGTCCGACCTGCGGTGGGAGCCACTGACATGGATGGCTTGTTACACATGTGTCCGACCTGCGGTGGGAGCCACTGACATGGATGGCTTGTTCACATGTGTCTGACCTGCGGTGGCAGCCACTGACATGGATGGCTTGTTACAAATGTGTCCGGCCTGCGGTGGGAGCCACTGACATGGATGGCTTGTTACACATGTGTCCGACCTGCGGTGGGAGCCACTGACATGGATGGCTTGTTACACATGTGTCCGGCCTGCGGTGGCAGCCACTGACATGGATGGCTTGTTACACATGTGTCCGACCTGCGGTTGTAGCCCACTGACATGGATGGCTTGTTACACATGTGTCCGACCTACGGTTGTAGTCCACTGGCATGGATGGCTTGTTACACATGTGTCTGACCTGCGGTGGCAGCCACTGACATGCATGGCTTGTTACACATGTGTCCGGCCTGCGGTCTCAGCCACTGACATGGATGGCTTGTTACACTTGTGTCCGACCAGCGGTTGTAGCCCACTGACATGGATGGCTTGTTACACATGTGTCCGGCCTGCGGTGGCAGCCACTGACATGGATGGCTTGTTACACATGTGTCCGACCTGCGGTGGCAGCCACTGACATGGATGGCTTGTTACACATGTGTCCGGCCTGCGGTGGCAGCCACTGACATGGATGGCTTGTTACACTTGTGTCCGACCAGCGGTTATAGCCCACTGACATGGATGGCTTGTTACACATGTGTCCGGCCTGCGGTGGGAGCCACTGACATGGATGGCTTGTTACACATGTGTCCGACCTGCGGTGGGAGCCACTGACATGGATGGCTTGTTACACATGTGTCCGACCTGCGGTGGGAGCCACTGACATGGATGGCTTGTTCACATGTGTCTGACCTGCGGTGGCAGCCACTGACATGGATGGCTTGTTACAAATGTGTCCGGCCTGCGGTGGGAGCCACTGACATGGATGGCTTGTTACACATGTGTCCGACCTGCGGTGGGAGCCACTGACATGGATGGCTTGTTACACATGTGTCCGGCCTGCGGTGGCAGCCACTGACATGGATGGCTTGTTACACATGTGTCCGACCTGCGGTTGTAGCCCACTGACATGGATGGCTTGTTACACATGTGTCCGACCTACGGTTGTAGTCCACTGGCATGGATGGCTTGTTGAACATGTTATTTTTATTTCGATCAAAAATATAATCATTCACATCTTAGAATACAATACAAAATCAATATACCATTAAAAAGTGCAGCAATAAAAGACCATTAAAAGTGATTTATATAATACAGTAAAATAATCTTATGCATTTTCCATAAAAAATAGAACCTGCGTCTGAAGAAGGATACCACTAAATCTGGTTGGAAATATGTTAACGGTGCTACAACACAGAAACAAGTTTGCCCATTTTTGACCTTTTCCACCACGCAAACATTAAAAACCTCGAAACAGCGAATACCAGCCAGCTTGTGGTATCTGACCTAAAAATACGCATGGCTTGTTACACATATGTCTGACCTGCCCCAGCAAGTCTGTGAGAGCACCCTTGCACACGTACTCCAGCTGGCCCATTGCCAACACAGTCCAGAGTTGGGTGACGCATCCATTGCAGAGTCTCATTTCACCTTGTGAAATTTTGCGGAAACTTGCGCCTGTGTGCGTGACCGGAATCATCTGGTGCAACCAATAACAGGGTGGGAGGGACATAGCGCCTCGTTTCCCAAGAGAACCATAATTGGAGCTCTACTTTGTGTAACTTGAGGTGTCTGGTGTGACTCATCTCGTCGTTCACCAGACCGTGTACCCCGATCGCCAGGGCACAGCCGGCATCAATGTGTAACTGAAGGGGTGCCTCCTCAAGCCGAGAGGCTTCCCTGTGTGTTATTCCCCATTCACTGCCTGCTCCCTCACTAGTCCCATCATGGTGGACTAACTTCCCTATCCCCATCTGGCCCTTCCAAAGACTTTGTGGCGCCGGGTAGGAGTGAGAGGAATTGACTAGGCCGGAGGGGCGCTTCTGGGAAGGTTCTGGAACAGGTCAAGAGACTGCGTGACCCCCCTGTGCCTCGCAGAACTGGTAAAAAGACTGCGTGACCCCTCCTGTGCCTCGCAGAACGGGTCAAGAGACTGCGTGACCCCCCTGTGCCTCGCACAACGGGTCAAGAGACTGCGTGACCCCCCTGTGCCTCGCAGAACGGGTCAAGAGACTGCGTGACCCCCCTGTGCCTCGCACAACGGGTCAAGAGACTGCGTGACCCCCCTGTGCCTCGCAGAACGGGTCAAGAGACTGCGTGACCCCCCTGTGCCTCGCAGAACGGGTCAAAAGACTGCGTGACCCCCTGTGCCTCGCAGAACGGGTCAAAAGACTGCGTGACCCCCTGTGCCTCGCAGAACTGGTCAAAAGACTGCGTGACCCCCCTGTGCCTCGCACAACGGGTCAAGAGACTGCGTGACCCCCTGTGCCTCGCAGAACTGGTCAAGAGACTGCGTGACACCCTTGTGCCTCATAGAACGGATCAAGAGACTGCGTGACCCCCCTGTGCCTCGCAGAACTGGTCAAAAGACTGCGTGACCCCCCTGTGCCTCGCAGAACGGGTCAAGAGACTGCGTGACCCCCCTGTGCCTCGCACAACGGGTCAAGAGACTGCGTGACCCCCCTGTGCCTCGCAGAACGGGTCAAGAGACTGCGTGACCCCCCTGTGCCTCGCACAACGGGTCAAGAGACTGCGTGACCCCCCTGTGCCTCGCAGAACGGGTCAAGAGACTGCGTGACCCCCCTGTGCCTAGCAGAACGGGTCAAGAGACTGCATGACACCCCTGTGCCTCGCAGAACGGGTCAAGAGACTGCGTGACCCCCCTGTGCCTCGCAGAACGGGTCAAGAGACTGCGTGACCCCCCTGTGCCTCGCACAACGGGTCAAGAGACTGCGTGACCCCCCTGTGCCTCGCAGAACGGGTCAAGAGACTGCGTGACCCCCCCTGTGCCTAGCAGAACGGGTCAAGAGACTGCATGACACCCCTGTGCCTCGCAGAACGGGTCAAGAGACTGCATGACACCCCTGTGCCTCGCAGAATGGGTCAAGAGACGGCGTGACCCCCCCTGTGCCTCGCAGAACGGGTCAAGAGACTGCGTGACCCCCCTGTGCCTCGCAGAACGGGTCAAGAGACTGCGTGACCCCCCTGTGCCTCGCAGAACGGGTCAAGAGACGGCGTGACCCCCCTGTGCCTCGCAGAACGGGTCAAGAGACTGCGTGACCCCCCTGTGCCTCGCAGAACGGGTCAAGAGACTGCATGACCCCCCTGTGCCTCGCAGAACGGGTCAAGAGACGGCGTGACCCCCCTGTGCCTCGCAGAACAGGTCAAGAGACTGCGTGACCCCCCTGTGCCTCGCAGAACGGGTCAAGAGACTGCGTGACCCCCCTGTGCCTCGCAGAACAGGTCAAGAGACTGCGTGACCCCCCTGTGCCTCGCAGAACGGGTCAAGAGACTGCGTGACCCCCCTGTGCCTCGCAGAACGGGTCAAGAGACGGCGTGACCCCCCTGTGTCTCGCAGAACGGGTCAAGAGACGGCGTGACCCCCCTGTGCCTCGCAGAACGGGTCAAGAGACTGCGTGACCCCCCTGTGCCTCACAGAACGGGTCAAGAGACAGCGTGACCCCCCTGTGCCTCGCAGAACGGGTCAAGAGACTGCGTGACCCCCCTGTGCCTCGCAGAACGGGTCAAGAGACTGCGTGACCCCCCTGTGCCTCGCAGAACGGGTCAAGAGACGGCGTGACCCCCCTGTGCCTTGCAGAACGGGTCAAGAGACTGCGTGACCCCCCTGTGCCTCGCAGAACGGGTCAAGAGACGGCGTGACCCCCCTGTGCCTCGCAGAACAGGTCAAGAGACTGCGTGACCCCCCTGTGCCTCGCAGAACGGGTCAAGAGACTGCGTGACCCCCCCTGTGCCTCGCAGAACAGGTCAAGAGACTGCGTGACCCCCCTGTGCCTCGCAGAACGGGTCAAGAGACTGCGTGACCCCCCTGTGCCTCGCAGAATGGGTCAAGAGACGGCGTGACCCCCCTGTGTCTCGCAGAACGGGTCAAGAGACGGCGTGACCCCCCTGTGCCTCGCAGAACGGGTCAAGAGACTGCGTGACCCCCCTGTGCCTCGCAGAACGGGTCAAGAGACAGCGTGACCCCCCTGTGCCTCGCAGAACGGGTCAAGAGACGGCGTGACCCCCCTGTGCCTCGCAGAACGGGTCAAGAGACGGCGTGACCCCCCTGTGCCTCGCAGAACGGGTCAAGAGACTGCGTGGCCCCCCTGTGCCTCGCAGAACGGGTCAAGAGACTGCGTGACCCCCCTGTGCCTCGCAGAACGGGTCAAGGGACTGCGTGACCCCCCCTGTGCCTCGCAGAACGGGTCAAGAGACTGCGTGACCCCCCTGTGCCTCGCAGAACGGGTCAAGAGACTGCGTGACCCCCCTGTGCCTCGCAGAACGGGTCAAGAGACTGCGTGGCCCCCCTGTGCCTCGCAGAGCGAGTCAAGAGACGGCGTGACCCCCCTGTGCCTCGCAGAACGGGTCAAGAGACTGCGTGACCCCCCTGTGCCTCGCAGAACGGGTCAAGAGACTGCGTGACCCCCCTGTGCCTCGCACAACGGGTCAAGAGACAGCGTGACCCCCCTGTGCCTCGCAGAACGGGTCAAGAGACGGCGTGACCCCCCTGTGTCTCGCAGAACAGGTCAAGAGACTGCGTGACCCCCCTGTGCCTCGCAGAACGGGTCAAGAGACTGCGTGACCCCCCTGTGCCTTGCAGAACTGAGCTGGTGACAGAAGGCTGTGGTGGACTCCTGTTTGTAACACATTGTTACTCTTAGCCCGTTTCTGCTTTGCAACTTGTTGGTGAACTTCCAGAGTGCCACCAAGCACCCCTTTGCCTCAGAGCCGGACTGGGAACCAAAACCGGCCCTGGCACAGTGCTCGGCCAGCCCCACCCCCCGTAGGTTGGGGGTGCGACCTAGCTCTCTGCCGGGGCCGGTTTTTGGCCAATTTTGTTACAGGGCTGATTTTGCAGCTATGCCCAAAACCGGCCCCTACCTTTGCGGCGCACCGGGAGATTGCCCGGTGCCCGCAATGGCCAGTCCGGCCCTGCTTTGCCTACGTCTACCTCTTGTTTATGCTTACTGTCTATCCCCAGTTGGTTTCTGGGGTCCTAGACAGGGTACAACCTCAACTATGAGTGACCTTGTGTCGGGAGAGAGGGGCTGGTGAACCTCTTTTCAGGGTATCCGGGACAGTGGGAGTGAACTGGAGGTGGCGGAATGTGGGCACACAAATATTGTCTTACATAACATATTATGGCCCAAACATTGTTTACTTATGCGTTGGTATATTTGGCGCGGTTGACTTGTTGCCATTACTGTTTTTGTAACCATATGTAGTGTATACTGGGGTTATACAACGCATAGTTGGGGCAATACAAGGAAACACATTCTTTTCCTCCAAGTAAAAAATGAAGGGGCCCAGAATATCTTAACAGTTATTGACAGCAGGGTGACCAACTGGCACGGGTGCAAATTCAGGATGGTGAGTGTAAAAGTTCAGGATAAAGGGACAAAATCCAGGACAAAAATTCAGGACATATATTCAGGAGAAAAGGAACGTTTTACAGACACTGCAGAGGAGTTCGCGCAATATTACATAAGTAAATAGACAAGCAACAGAAGTACAAGTCAGAATAACTTTCTGTTAGGTTGAGACATTGCTCTGCATCTGTTGTGTGCACGAGTGAAACCTAAACACCTGCGTATGCATATAAAAAAATAAAATTAAAGCTGAAGGCTTCTCAGATCTTACAAGTCCCCTCTCTTCCAAGGGGATGTGGGAGCATATTACCAACAAGTAGCGATAATTATCGCTAAATAGGCTTAGCGACGATTTTTTTATCGCTGCCTATCGCTGGATATGTTAGCGGAGAAAACATGCTATTAGCAACGTTTTTCACCATTGTGCTAAAATATCCAGCGATAGCGGCGAAATGCGTGAATATCGCTGAGAATACAGCGATATTCATGCATTAGCGACGAAATGCTCTTAGCCATGTTATCCACCTCCCATTGGATAACATGGCTAAGAACTGGTCTGAGCAGGCGTTAGTTTTTGGCGATAGCGGGAATATTTCCATCGCTACGCCTGCCTTGCTAATAGGCGATAGCGATGTTAGCGACTGCTTTCAGGTTGCCCACTTTGCATATCAATAGCGATAAATATCGCTGACATGCAAAGTGGGCCACAAACCACTCGCTATCGCCTAAAAGCTGTCGCTAACATCAGTTAGCGACAGCTTGCTAATAGAGTGATAGAATTACCTCTGCTCAGCGGCCGGAAACGGCAGCTAAACCGGCGAGAATTGCCTATCGCCACCCTTGGTAATATGCCACATGATGTGTAAAAGCTAAGCAGGCTGGGGGCTGAGGTGGGGGGGGCGAAGAGTAAACCTGAAAATAATAACAGCACAAATGCAGACACGTTGCACTATTGGAGCTAAAGAAATAAATAATAAAGAACAATTGTGCTTGTACCACTGTCGCTGCTTGTGCGTCAGTGTAAGAGGCTAACAATGGAAGCACCTGGGTAACATTGTATTGTAATTATATTTATATAGCGCTTACTAGTTCAAGTTACTACCCCCGACGAGTCGGCAAAGCGCTTTTTTCAGCGCGCATCACCCTACTCCGGATCCCCCCCAGAAATTTGTGGTGAATCAGTACAGTGGAATATGAAAGTGATTTGAGTGCTGGATATGTTAGTCAGTTATTTGGATTGAGAAGGATGGTGGAGGGATAGAAGACGGAAAAAGGTTTGCGTTTATATAGTGCCTTCTACCCCTGAGTGGGTTTTGAAGTGCTTTTTCTGCGAGTACCACTCAATGGAGTGTAAAGGAAGCAAAAGGCACAGCAGAATGGGAGGGACAAAAATGTAAAACAAGCACTCATGGAGGAGAGAAGAAATAACACATGCAGCCAATAGAGTGTTAAAAGATAAAGAAAAATGTGGCTCCCTGATTGTAAGAAATGGAAGGAGACAATCCAACCAGAAAGACTGTAACAACCAGTGCTCCAGGGGAAGGAGACGCACAATGAAAGGAAAGAAAGGGCTGCCCCGAGCCCACGCAGGGGGGCCTCCTAAGAGGGCGGCCCCCTTTCAGGCCCGGACTGGCCGTTGCGGGCACCGGGCAATCCCCCGGTGCGCCGCAAGGGTGGGGGCCGGTTTTGGGCCCTGAAGGCCATTTTTGTTACAGCGCCGTTTTTGCAGCAAGCGGCCCTGTAACAAAATCGGCCGAAAACCGGCCCGGGAAAAGAGCTCGGTCGCACCCCCAGGGGGCCGGCCGAGCACTTTGCCAGGGCCGGTTTTGGTTCTCAGTCCGGCCCTGCCCCCTTTAGTGGCACACGATAGCACACGTGTCAGCCGCACAGTGTTTTGGGACCTGGAGGGAGGGGCTATCCCCTCCCCCAAATCTGTCAAACACCGATTGGCTAGGGCCACGGTGTAATCCAGCTCATCAGGTGGGCCGGCGGCGAGGGGCTGCCTGCCCTGGGATCACCCGTAAGATAACCCACCATCTTGGCATATTTGTTATGCAAATAAACCCGCAGCAATTTTCTCCACAAAGATGGCGTCTTGTCTGTTTATTTCTCCAGGATATTGCTGTGGGCGGGATGGGGAGTGTTGGCGATATTGGCATTAAGCACTTGAATAAGAAGCAAGGGAATGAGCTGGAGGGACACGCCACCAATAACAAGCTAGGGGCTGACCTGAGTTTTGGCATTGAACGCAATTCTTTTGGCAACAGACAGTTAAAGCGGTCTGCACAAGCGCCTGGTCAGTCCTTTTCTGCAGAGAGGCAGCTGTCTATTTTCTTCAGATGGCAGTGACTTCCAGTCAGTCCTGTTTCTCGGCCAGCAGTGAAGCATGCTGGGACACGTAGTTTCATTCTGCTTAGCCTTCGTATGGGTCTTTAAGTCTCATGAGAGGAGGCCGGTTGACTGTAAGAGCCCAGTGTTTGTTCATTGTGTCAGTGTGCCGCTGCAGCCCTTTGGAGGTCTGTGGTTGACTCTCCAAGCGGTTACAGCCAATCCCAGCAGTGTCACAGGAGATCAAGAGTGTGAATGCCAACATCAACGCATCTCCCTGCTGCAGACATCTTTCTTGCCAGACACTGCCAGGACGCACGCCCCATGGCAAACACTCCTCTCCTGAGGTTCCCTCACTCTCCTCTGCCCGTGCCCCATGGCACACACTCCTCTCTCGAGGTTCCCTCACCCTCCTCTGCCCGCGCCCCATGGCACACACTCCTCTCTCGAGGTTCCCTCACCCTCCTCTGCCCGCGCCCCATGGCACACACTCCTCTCTCGAGGTTCCCTCACCCTCCTCTGCCCGCGCCCCATGGCACACACTCCTCTTCCGAGGTTTCCTCACTCCCTCTGCCTCCTCTGCCCATGCCCCATGGCACACACTCCTCTCCCGAGGTGCCCTCACCACCTCACTCTCCTCTGCCCGTGCCCCATGGCACACACTCCTCTTCCGAGGTTTCCTCACCCTCCTCTGCCTGCGCCCCATGGCACACACTCCTCTCTCGAGGTTCCCTCACCCTCCTCTGCCGGCGCCCCATGGCACACACTCCTCTCTCGAGGTTCCCTCACCCTCCTCTGCCCGCGCCCCATGGCACACACTCCTCTCCTGAGGTTTCCTCACCCTCCTCTGCCCGCGCCCCATGGCACACACTCTTCTCCCGAGGTTCCCTCACTCTACTCTGCACACGCCCCATGGCACACACTCCTCTCCCAAGGTTCCCTCACCCTCCTCTGCCCGCGCCCCATGGCACACACTCCTCTCCCGAGGTTCCCTCACTCTACTCTGCACACGCCCCATGGCACACACTCCTCTCCCAAGGTTCCCTCACCCTCCTCTGCCCGCGCCCCATGGCGCACACTCCTCTCCCGAGGTTCTCTCACTCCCTCTGCCTCCTCTGCCCACGCCCCATGGCACACACTCCTCTCCCGAGGTTCCCTCACTCTACTCTGCACACGCCCCATGGCACACGCTCCTCTCCCAAGGTTCCCTCACCCTCCTCTGCCCAAGCCCCATGGCACACACTCCTCTCCCGAGGTTCTCTCACTCCCTCTGCCTCCTCTGCCCACGCCCCATGGCACACACTCCTCTCCTGAGGTTACCTCACTCTCCTCTGCCCGCGCCCCATGGCACACACTCCTCTCTCGAGGTTCCTTCACCCTCCTCTGCCCGCGCCCCATGGCACACACTCCTCTCTCGAGGTTCCCTCACCCTCCTCTGCCCGCGCCCCATGGCACACACTCCTCTTCCGAGGTTCCCTCACCCTCCTCTGCCCGCGCCCCATGGCACACACTCCTCTCTCGAGGTTCCCTCACCCTCCTCTGCCCGCGCCCCATGGCACACACTCCTCTACCGAGGTTTCCTCACTCCCTCTGCCTCCTCTGCCCATGCCCCATGGCACACACTCCTCTCCCGAGGTTCCCTCAGCCCTCAGCCCCGTCTGCCCGTGCCCCATGGCACACACTCCTCTCCCGAGGTGCCCTCACCACCTCACTCTCCTCTGCCCGTGCCCCATGGCACACACTCCTCTTCCGAGGTTTCCTCACCCTCCTCTGCCTGCGCCCCATGGCACACACTCCTCTCTCGAGGTTCCCTCACCCTCCTCTGCCGGCGCCCCATGGCACACACTCCTCTCTCGAGGTTCCCTCACCCTCCTCTGCCCGCGCCCCATGGCACACACTCCTCTCCTGAGGTTTCCTCACCCTCCTCTGCCCGCGCCCCATGGCACACACTCCTCTCCCGAGGTTCCCTCACTCTACTCTGCACACGCCCCATGGCACACACTCCTCTCCCAAGGTTCCCTCACCCTCCTCTGCCCGCGCCCCATGGCACACACTCCTCTCCCGAGGTTCCCTCACTCTACTCTGCACACGCCCCATGGCACACACTCCTCTCCCAAGGTTCCCTCACCCTCCTCTGCCCGCGCCCCATGGCGCACACTCCTCTCCCGAGGTTCTCTCACTCCCTCTGCCTCCTCTGCCCACGCCCCATGGCACACACTCCTCTCCCGAGGTTCCCTCACTCTACTCTGCACACGCCCCATGGCACACGCTCCTCTCCCAAGGTTCCCTCACCCTCCTCTGCCCACGCCCCATGGCACACACTCCTCTCCCGAGGTTCTCTCACTCCCTCTGCCTCCTCTGCCCACGCCCCATGGCACACACTCCTCTCCTGAGGTTACCTCACTCTCCTCTGCCCGCGCCCCATGGCACACACTCCTCTCTCGAGGTTCCTTCACCCTCCTCTGCCCGCGCCCCATGGCACACACTCCTCTCTCGAGGTTCCCTCACCCTCCTCTGCCCGCGCCCCATGGCACACACTCCTCTCCCGAGGTTTCCTCACCCTCCTCTGCCCGCGCCCCATGGCACACACTCCTCTCCGGAGGTTCCCTCACTCTACTCTGCACACGCCCCATGGCACACACTCCTCTCTCGAGGTTCCCTCACCCTCCTCTGCCCGCGCCCCATGGCACACACTCATCTCCCGAGGTTCTCTCACTCCCTCTGCCTCCTCTGCCCACGCCCCATGGCACACACTCCTCTCCCGAGGTTCCCTCACTCTACTCTGCACACGCCCCATGGCACACACTCCTCTCCCAAGGTTCCCTCACCCTCCTCTGCCCGCGCCCCATGGCACACACTCCTCTCTCGAGGTTCCCTCACTTCCCCTGCCTCCTCTGCCCACGCCCCATGGCACACACTCCTCTCCCGAGGTTCCCTCACCCTCCTCTGCCCGCGCCCCATGGCACACACTCCTCTCTCGAGGTTCCCTCACCCTCCTCTGCCCGCGCCCCATGGCACACACTCCTCTCCCGAGGTGCCCTCACCACCTCACTCTCCTCTGCCCGCACCCCCAAACCTCCGCCAACCCGGACACTTTTAGGGATGTTTGTCTGCATTAATCACTTTTGCACCTGAGGCTGATTTTGTTCAGTTAAATATGTGTTCATGAGAGTTGTACCGACCAGAATATGAACTGAGGTGACAGTAGGAATCGTGGATCAGAGCAAGAGATGGACAGACATGTTTCAATCCTGCAAACCACTTGTATCTACTAAGGCCAAGATCCGCTCCATAGGTCTTTAAGGTGGTGCGTGTGCGTGTTTGTGTGATGGTGTGTCATGCATTTAGGTCTGCCAGCCCTCGCTGGGAAGTACCAGCGCGCCGCATAGGACAGTAGGAAACAACTGGGCGTGCACAAGAGAAGCCGAAGCATCGGCGGCCGAGCCCCCTCTTATACAGGCCTCAGATAGAAGGAGCCAGGGGGCATGTTAGCAAGGACTTTATCGCCGCTTTAGCGGCCCTTTTTGCCGATAATGCGGCGATATTTTTATCGCCCTATTAGCAAGCCAACGCTAACATGCGTTAGCGACAGCTTTCCGGCGTTATCTGCCGGTTTTCCTATCGCCCTGCATGCCAGCGATAATTATCACTAATGACATGCAAGGTAGGCGTTCCCAACAAAAAGCGCACGCAAAAGGTCCCTAAAACAACTTCTCTCTATTAGCAAAGCCATCTGGAAATGACAAAAGTCGCGCTAGGCCCCCATCATAGCAATATTCTATCGCCTGATTGAAACCTGACTTACCATTAATACCTATGGAAGGTGGATTGTAAGGTCAAGTCCACACTCCCCTATTACCAAGCGTGACATTAGCGCTGTAAAATCGTCGCAGGATTTCACGCGGTAATGTTAATTTTCGCAGTCTATCGCAGGATTTCACATTGCCTGTTAGCGGCGTGTTGGTAATACCCCGCTAACACAGCGATGGTTTCCCGCGATAAACGGCAATAAGAACGGGCACGCTAACTGCGGTTAGCGATAATTATCCCCTTCTTTAGCTAATATCCCCCCAGGTCTGTAAGGATGGGATTTCCATAAAAGACATGAGCTTCAGTTCTGTGAAGTGTAGGAGTTTACAGGCCTAGGACCCTCCAGCTATGGGTCCCAGCCCCTCCGACGCAACAACATGAATGACACTATCGCGAGCTCTCGTCATTGGGTGGACACTGGTCTGTCGATTAACAGAAAACACTAGATTAAAAAAAAAAATTTAACCAAGCATCACCATCAAACAAACAATGATAATTCTTAAGGCAATCTCATATTAACAGGCCATGGCAAATGGCACACTTCTATCGAACAGATCCATCTTCGTAAATAAAAAACAACTTCTTTACAGCTAATTACACACTTTTGACATGCGCCAAAACGAAAGCTCCACCCACCCCAGAGCGTGACCCCTGGTGAGGTGACAGGAGCCCATCAACAAAAGCAGGGTACCAAGCCCTGGGCTGTGCAGGAGGAGGCCCAGCCAATGCTGTCACTGCGCAGAGAGGCCCATCATCATCCTGTATGTGATAACCAGGCCGTTTACAGAACGATAATGGGCCGATAGCAGCCTGTGCCAGGTGGGGAGGGTGGGTAGGAGCTGCTGCAGGCCACTGATCACAGCAGGAGCGAGAGCTGCCCCTGCAGTGAGAGTTACAGGACTCTCAGGCTGCTTTCAGGGGGAAGCTGCCTCTAAAGTCCGCAAGACCAAAGGCGTCCGTGGAAGAAACCTCATGGACAACGGACAAGAGGCCCAAATTACGGACAGTTCAGGAAATTTATGGACGGTTGGTCACCCTAATTGACATCAATTGCTCAAGCTTTAGTCTGCCCCATCTGAGCCACCTCAGGGGGATGTATGACGTTACAACGCATGCTTTTACCACGCATGCTGTTACAACGCAGTTTTTACAACGCAAACCTTTACAACGCATAGCGCTTTGGGGTGCTGGATAGTGAATAGTTTAATTTACTATTCCAACTCCGGTCCCCGTGGACACTAGGGAAGGTGATGGATAGTAAATTAAATCTATTCCCTATCCTAGAGCGCCCCCCAGCGCAATGCGTTGTAATGGTTTTCGTTGTAAAACCTGCTTTGTAAAAGCACTGCTTTGTAAAAGTTTCGTTGTAAAGGATGTTTCCCCCTCAGGGTAGTGGTATCTAACAGGACCAAGGCCGCATGTCTTCGTGGGCTCTGTTCACGGTGCAGCAAACAACCGCACAATTGAACCGTGGATTGCGGTCACCACACTCGGTAGAACTGAATGACATCGGATGTAGGGTCTGTGAATGAGCTGGAATGACACCCACCGGAGTGACTGATGCTCAAGGAGTGGAGGAACCTTGGCCACGACAGCTGCACAATAAAGGCCAAATCAGAAATGGAGAATTAGGAGTGAAATCAGCAATCATGTCTCTGATTCCTCATTTTGGGCCTGACTTATAGCCAGGTATTTTGGCCGCTTTTTGTAGCCGACAGCAGACAGTGTTGGTCTACCGGACAAGACTGCTGGTGATGTATGTGATGAGCCTGCTGCCAATATTTTGAGTTTCCGGACTGCCTCACTTTTCATGGCGGTGAGCCCACCATTGAAAGCAGCTGTGGTGAGGAAACCAAAAGGGCCTTACTGAGCCCCCTCTTACCTCGGGGCCAGGGGAGGCATGCAAGGGGGCACATGGTGTGCCCCTCTGTCTGCATGCACCCCCTTTTCTGCACAGTCCATGCCGTGCAGGAACGGGCTCTAGCACTTCCATTGCAGGCACCCCCACGGGAATGCTAAAGGATCGCCCGCCGGGCCATGACATAACTCGAAATCTGGCAGGCGGCCAACAGTCGAGTATGGTGATGTGGGAGCAGGGCGCCGGCATGGCGGTCAGCAGTTGAGTATGGCGGTGTGGGAACAGGGCGCCGGCATGGCGGTCAGCAGTTGAGTATGGCGGTGTGGGAACAGGGCGCCGGCGTGGCGTCCAGCAGTCGAGTATGGTGGTGTGGGAGCAGGGCGCCGGCGTGGCGGCCAACAGTCGAGTATGGTGGTGTGGGAGCAGGGTGCCAGCGTGGCATCCAGCAGTCGAGTATGGTGGTGTGGGAGCAGGGTGCCGCGTGGTGGCCAGCAGTTTAGTATGGTGGTGTGGGAACAGGGCGCCGGCGTGGCGTCCAGCAGTCGAGTATGGCGGTGTGGGAGCAGGGCGCTGGCGTGGCATCCAGCAGTTGAGTGTGGCGGTGTGGGAGCAGGGCGCCAGCGTGGCATCCAGCAGTTTAGTATGGCGGTGTGGGAGCAGGGTGCCAGCGTGGTGTCCAGCAGTCGAGTATGGCGGTGTGGGAGCAGGGCGCCGGCGTGGTGTCCAGCAGTTGAGTGTGGCGGTGTGGGAGCAGGGTGCCAGCGTGGCATCCAGCAGTCGAGTATGGTGGTGTGGGAGCAGGGTGCCGCGTGGTGGCCAGCAGTTTAGTATGGCGGTGTGGGAGCAGGGCGCCAGCGTGGTGTCCAGCAGTCGAGTATGGCGGTGTGGGAGCAGGGCGCCGGCGTGGTGTCCAGCAGTTGAGTATGGCGGTGTGGGAGCAGGGCACCGGCGTGGCGTCCAGCAGTCGAGTATGGCGGTGTGGGAGCAGGGCGCCGGCGTGGCGGCCAGCAGTTGAGTATGGCGGTGTGGGAGCAGGGCACCTGTGTATTGCCCAGTTCCTTTGCCACCCAAACCCTTAATCAGGCCCTTAGATTACTTTGAGAGGGCCCATATCTCCAACAAACTGAGTTATAAGTCATATTGTTTTTGCATTTTCCCGTGTGAGCTGTGTGAAGGGTGCATTCCTGAGGTATATCTCTGTAATTCACAGAGGATGTGCACATGATACTGACAGGGGGCTGATCTCTGGCAGGAGCACTGAAGGAGGCAGTACATGGAGTCTGTTGGAGCCCAGTAACCAGTGCACACATGGGCAGATTCCTGTAACTCACAGGAGGGGTGCAAATGATGCAGAACTGCAGGTGATCTTTGGTGCTCCCAGGAGCCATGTGTCTGGTTCAGTGTCGAAGCAAATCCATGGAGACCAGATGAGCTGTGCAACTGGTGCAAACCCGGGAAAGATCCCTGCAGTGGTCTTCTGTCTTCCAATGCCAGTGCCACGTATTGCGACATGCCTTGAACCTCTGAATTAAATGTCAATACATTTTAATCTCTCTAAATAACTCTTTAGAGTTAACTAAACACTCATACAAAATAGTCAGTCGCTTAACTCATTCATCTGCTGGCTCTCTCATTCCCTCTCTCACACCAGTGGTGAGGGTGATCTATCTCTCAAATACTCAACCACCGAACAAGTTATTAGGTAGAAGACTCACTTGCACAGTTGAAAACAGCGAGGTCTTGTAAGGTATGAGGGATCGCGACTCGGATATGAGATCTGGAAAATAAGAGAAAGCAACACATCACTCATCTGAACATAGGTAAACTCACAGCATAGAAAAGATGGCTCCACCAGTCCAATGTTCATTGGTGGCACCAGTTCACAGTTCATTGGTGGCACCAGTTCAATGTTCATTGGTGGCACCAGTTCAATGTTCATTGGCTCCACCAGTTCAATGTTCATTGGTGGCACCAGTTCAAAGTTCATTGGTGGCACCAGTTCAAAGTTCATTGGGGCACCAGTTCAATGTTCATTGCTGGTACCAGTTGGCACCCGTTCAATGTTCATTGGTGGCACCAGTTCAAAGTTCATTGGGGCACCAGTTCAATGTTCATTGCTGGTACCAGTTGGCACCAGTTCAATGTTCATTGGTGGCACCAGTTCAATGTTCATTGGCTCCACCAGTTCAATGTTTATTGGTGACACCAGTTCAATGTTCATTGGCTCCACCAGTTCAGTGTTTATTGGTGACACCGGTTCAATTTTTATTGGCTCCACCAGTCCAATGTTCATTGGTGGCACCAGTTCAATGTTCATTGGTGGCACCAGTTCAATGTTCATCGGTGGCACCAGTTCAATTTTCATTGGCTCCACCAGTCCAATGTTCATTGGTGGCAGCAGTCCAATGTTCATTGGTGGCACCAGTTCAATGTTCATTGGTGGCACCAGTCCAATGTTCATTGGTGGCACCAGTTCAATGTTCATTGGTGGCACCAGTTCAATGTTCATTGGTGGCATCAGTTCAATGTCCATTGGTGGCACCAGTTCAATGTTCATTGGTGGCACCAGTTCAATGTTTATTGGTGACACCAGTTCAATGTTCATTGGTGGCACCAGTTCAATGTTCATTGGTGGCACCAGTTCAATGTTCATTGGTGGCACCAGTTCAATGTTCATTGGTGGCACCAGTTCAATGTTCATTCGCTCCACCAGTTCAATGTTCATTGGTGGCACCAGTTCAATGTTCATTGGCGGCACCAGTTCAATGTTCATTGGTGGCACCAGTTCAATGTTCATTGGCGGCACCAGTTCAATGTTCATTGGTGGCACCAGTTCAATGTTCATTGGTGGCACCAGTTCAATGTTCATTGGTGGCACCAGTTCAATGTTCATTGGTGACACCAATTCAATGTTCATTGGCTCCACCAGTTCAGTGTTCATTGGTGGCACCAGTTCAATGTTCATTGGTGGCACCAGTTCAATGTTCATTGGCTCCACCAGTTCAGTGTTCATTGGTGGCAGCAGTTCAATGTTCATTGGTGGCACCAGTTCAATGTTCATTGGTGGCACCAGTTCAATGTTCATTGGTGGCACCGGTTCAATGTTCATTGATGACACCAGTTCAATGTTCATTGGCTCCACCGGTTCAATGTTCATTGGCTCCACCAGTTCAATGTTAATTGGTGGCACCAGTTCAATGTTCATTGGTGGCGCCAGTGCACATCTTGGTTACAGCTTTTAGAAACAGAGTGAAGAGCAATTTTAAGCCACAAGCAAAGTGGGCAATTGCCCCGGTCCCCACCTTCCATGGGGCCCCTGTTAAAGCCATCTCTTTCTTTTTTTCCATCGTTGTCTCTTTAGATTATCATTTCTCCCTCTCTCTGCCTACTGACTTTGTCTCTACCCAATCCTAAATCACCACTCTCAACCTTTTTCTCTCCATTTCGCGACTTCGCCTGCCTCTTGCTTTAACATCTTTCCCTCCTTACATGACCTCACCTCTCTTTATGACTCTCTCTACTTCTCTACCTATCTCCGCCTTCTTAACTCCACCTACAACGGTCTACTTTGGCTCTCTCTTTTACCCTCCCCTTTCTTACTACCTTACTTTTCCTATCTTTCTTCATCCCTATCTTGTACCTCATTAATCTCTACCTCACTAATGACTAGATCACCACCCTTCTCGCTCCTCAACTTCTCCATTACATACATTCCGGTATTTAGACAAAATATGGAAATTTTAATATCGACATATAGAAATATTGTGTTGGAAATATAATAATACACAAATATTGTCAGCAAGAATATCATTGACGAACATATCGATTTTGAGGTAAGTAATATTGATGTAAAATGTATTAAAAGTGTAAATATCGATGTAAAAAATATCTGTGTTGTTAATATCAATATTAAAAATATTGTTGTTGATAATATAAAAAAATTATAATTGGTATGTATTTTAGTATATATTTTATTTCTATATATGTATATGCAAGTATTGTTTAATATAGTTTATAAATTATTAGAAGTTTCTAAATTTAATGTAATAGCTTTTTAAAAATAATATTTAGTACCGTAGTTGGTTGTAGGATTTATAGGTGTACAAGGTGGGAAGTAAATTAATTATAATTAATTAATAATGAGTTTTTAATATAATAATTATTTATTTGATAATAATTTTTGTTAATTGTATATATTTTTTAAAGTTCCGTTTTACATTCAGGTTGTGAGTTTTGTAGCGGTACAGGATGGAAAGTAAATGTATTAATAATTAATTTGTAATTAATAATAAATATTTAATTTAAGATTATCTATGTCACTTGTACAGTTACCTTTTTTAAGTTTAGTTTCTGGAGCGGGTTGTGGGTTTTGTAGGGTTATAAGTTGGGAAGTAAATTAGAATTAATTAATAATTAATTTGTAATTAATGTTAATTATTTAATTGATAATTGTTTATATTAATTGTATAATGAATTGCTTTTTAAGATATGTTTCGGGTGTGATTATAGACTTTGTAGTGGTATAGGGTCAGAGGTAAATTAATCATAATTATTTCTTAATATAATCAAGTATTTAATTAATAATTAATCATGCAAATTGTGTAATATAGTAAATATTTGTTTTTGTGGGTGTGTGGTTTTGTATGGGTAAAAGATGTGTGTGTGAAATTCAGTTTAATAATTAATCATTATTGTTAATTAATTATTATTGAAATGAAAGATTAATTATGTAAATTGTGTAATTGAGATATTGTATACGTTACATATTCAGTGTGAGTTGTTACATTTGTAGGGGTAAAGTGTGTGAAGTTAATGAAATACACATTTTTTATTACAAGATAAAGATTTTTATTAATTGTTTAGTTAATAATTACTTATGTGAATTATATAACTAAATTTCTATATGAGATGCAGGGTGTTGTTTTTATATGGATAAGGGGTGGTAAGGTAAATACAAATAATGATTTTAATATTAAATCATTATTATTATTAATTTAATTGATAATCAATGATGAAAATTGTGTAAAGATATGCTTTATGTAGTTTGTAGATGTATAGGGTGGAAACTTATTTAAGTAGTAACACATTTAAAAATAGGTACTTTTTTATTTATGTTGTATGTTATTGTATGTGTTAATTGTGTTGTGCTTTTTAACTGTATATAACAGTGGATATTTTGATTGTGATTGTAATGCGAATAATAGTTTGGGACTTTAATAATATTTGTTTTAATTTAGGATAGTTATTCAGCATTGTAATAAATATGTAGTTTGTATATTTTGAAAATAAATGACCTACTGGTGGTCACCAGTAGGTAGTTATAGTTGGGACCTTGTTTCTATTCAAAAAACGTTTTTTCTTTTGCCATTATCTTTGGCAACGTTTGACGAATCTTCGCGAAATTTTCAAAACTAATGGCCCGCTCGGGTCAACTCCTGTCTTAAAAGTTTTGGGTGATTTGTCAAGCGGGGGCTGAGAAAAAAGGTGGTCCTAAGATGCAATTTCTCCATGTTCATTTCCATAGGAAGCGTTTGTCGCAGCCACAGCCCGAACAGCTGAACGGAATTACACCAAATTTTGCAGAGAGGTAGCTCTTGGTCCGGGGGTGCTCTTTGCTATAAATGGTGTAAATCTATTGAGTAGTTCCTGAGAAAATTAGTATCTGGTGACCCCGGTGGATCCGCGAACCCTCCCAATCACAAGCTTGACTCTGATTGGCCGCTAACACTTCAAACCAGGAAGTGTTAGCAGCCATCCTGTGACTCGGTTGAACTGAGTCACAAAAAAAAAAGTTTAAATATGAAGAAACACTCTGACCCCATAGGCCTTATCAAGGTGTCCCACAGGGCCAAAAAAAGCATTTAAAAAAAAAATAATTAGGTGGGATTTGCGTAGTTTCCGCAAATCTCGCCAAGATTTAAATTAAAACAATTGCGGTCCCCCGCGTTTTGTTTCTTTTAAGCCCCCAGGTGGCCCAGGTCCCGGGGCAATGGTTAATTATTATGCACTCAGCCATTCACTCAGGCACTACTCATGCACTCATCCATTCTCTCAGGGGAGACATCTGATACATTGCATGTGATACATCTCATGCCATTACAACGCGGTTGTTACAACGACCGCGTTGTTACATCGCAAACCATTACAAAACACGTTGTTGCAACAACTTGTTGTAGGGGGCAGATGGTGTTGGATTTAAAATCCAATAACTTCCCTACTGTTAAACAGGTTGGAGTTAGAATAGTAAATTATACTATTCCAACATCTACCCCTGCACTCATGCAATCACCCAGGCACTATCCATGCACTCATGCAATCATTCAGGCACTACTGTTGCACTCATCCATTCCCTCAAACGCTACCTATGGCCTCATCCATTCACTCAGACACTAACCATGCACTCATCCAATGACCCAGGGATTACTCTTGCAATCATTCTTTTACTCAGGAACTACCCACACACGGATCTATGTACCCAGTTATTACATTTGCACTCAGGCACTACCCATGCACTCTTCTAATCACCCAGGCAGCACCCCTGCACTTATGTAATCACTCAGGCACTACCCATGCACTCATGTAATCACTCAGGCACTACTCTTGCACCACTCAACCATTCAATCAGGCACTATCTATGCACTCATCAATTCACTCAGGCACTACCTATACACTCATCCAATGACCCAGGCATCACCGTTGCACCCATCCTTCCACTCAGTCACTACTCATACACTCATCGAATCACCCAGGCACTACTTCTCCAGTTATGCAATCACCCAGGCACTACCCATGCACTTATCCATTCTCTGAAGTACACGTCTTGCACTAATAGGAAGACACAGGCATAACCCTTGCTTTCTTTCTTTCACATAGGTACTTCCCATGCACTCATCCAATCACCCAGGCACTATTTTTGCATTCAACCATTCACTCAAGCTTTACCCATTCACTCATCCATTCACTCATGCACTACTCCTGCACTCATGCAATCACTGAGGCACTACCCATGCACTTATGCAATCACTCAGCCACTACTGTTGCATTCAACCATTCACTCAGGCAGCAACCATGCACCCATTCATTCCCTCAGGCACTACCCATGCACTCTTCAAATGACCCAGGTATTACGCTTGCAGTCTTCCTCTTATTCACACAGTTTCCATGCACTGAGCCAATCACCCAGATGTTTCTCTTGCACTCATGAAGTCTCTCAGGCACTACCCATGTACTCATTCAACCTCAGAGGCAGTAGCCCTGCACTTTTACAATCACCCAGACACTGCCCATGCACTCCTGGAATCACTCAGGCACTAATCTTGCACTCAACAATTCACTCAGGCGCTTCCCATGCACTCATCCATTCACCCAGGCCCTACCTATGCACGCATACAATTACCCAGGCATTATCCATGCATACATCCTTTCACTCAGGCAGTACCCATACACTAATCCAATCACCCAGACACTACCCCTGCACTCATGCAATCACCCATGTACTATCCAGGCACTTATGCAATCACTTAGGCACTACTGTTGCACTCATCTATTGCCTCAAACACTACCCATACACTCATCCTTTCATTCAGGCACTACCCATGCACTCCTCCAGTCACCCATACAGTACCCCTACACTAATGCAATCACCCAGGCACTATTTGTGCACTCAAGCACTCACTCAGGCACTACTGTTGCAGTAATCCATTCCCTCAAACACTACCCATGCACTCATCCATGCACTCAGCAACTACCCGTTCACTCCTCCAATCACCCAGGCAGTACCCCTGCACTCATGTAACTACCCAAGCACTATCCATGCAATCATGCAGGCACTACTTTTGCACTCATCCATTCCCTCAAACACTACCCATGCACTCATCTATTCACTCAGACACTACCCATTGCACTCCTCCAATCACTCAGACAGTACCCATGCACTCATGCAATCACCCAGACACTATCAATGCACTTATGCAATCACTCAGGCACTACTGTTGCACTCATCTTTTGCCTCAAACACTACCCATACTCTCATCCATTCGTTCAAACACTACCCATGCACTCCTCCTGTCACCCATACAGTACCCCTACACTCATGCAATCACCCAGGCACTATCCATGCACTCAAGCAATCACTCAGACACTATCAATGCACTCATGCAACCACTCAGGCACTACTGTTGAACTCATCCATTCCCTCAAATACTACCCATGCACTTATCCACTCACTGAGACACTACGTATACACAATTCTAACATTAATCATACCCACATTCACACAAGCAATCACCCTCATTACATACAATTTTTCTATTTTTTACCAGTTTAGGTGGTTCCATTACAACCTTTTTCCTTTTTTAGAACCATTGTATATTCTTTTGTATTTTCTGAAGAAAAAAAATGTGGTGTTTTTAATTTTTTTCAAACAAAAAATCAAAGTAAAACAGTCCAACTCTGCTGTTTCTGTTTAACATAGAAACATAAGCAACAAAACATAAAACAAAAAAAATAACATTTGTGAGCTCTGAGGAGCATCTTGATGGCATCTATAGACAGCCTTCCCACACAGTGTTGTTAGGCATTTGTGGCAGTCGATGGCAGCATCCGCCAACTCCGGAACTATGGGGGGTTGTGGAGTGGTCAAAACAACCCCTGCAGATGTCAATGGTTGTGCTCCATCATCGTTGGCTGTTTCTTCCCATCTTTGGTGCTCCCCCTCTCGTGCCAGGCGAACAGGATGTATGGTGTTGAGAAGTTTTCTCATGGAAGAAGACCCACAAGAGTACTTCTTCTCTGAGCCTCTTGATAACACTTTGCGACAGATAGTACATTTCACCTTTTGCGCATCGACTTTTTTTTCTCTCTCAGGCACAGTCAAGAAGGCCCATACAATACTTCCTTTCCTCTACCTCCTCCATATCCTCCTCCTGGTCCTCAGGGAATGCTGATGCCATTTTTGTTGTAGAAAAAAAAAAAAGAAAAAAATGAAAATTGCCGGAGCCTACAAAATAGGCAGTCTTCAACCAGACACACCCAAAAAGAAAGGACTGTAAGGGGTCTTGGTTCCACCCACCAAGAGAATGAAAAGCTGTTCAACTAATGACAATGAGGCACTATCTGAGTAAGTGTCTCATTTATGATTGTGATAAGAATATTTAAATTCTTGCACAGAAGAAGAGCAAAAATGCCTTTTATGGCAATAGATCACTGGCTTAGAATGCTATCAGCAACCAGTAACCTGAAGTGAGGCACAAGTAGTCCCAGGAAAGGTTTGCGGAGAAGGTATAGATCGATGAAGACTGGAAACTAGAACACTCATTTTATTCAGTGGATAGTAGAGATCATTCTCTTGGGCACCTTTTTTGTTAAGATGTTATTTCAGTGAAGCCATAGATTGATCACGATGACTGATTGAAGACAGTGGGGTAAACCTCTGCCTGGGGCCAGAATGGAAAAAGGTCAGAATTTGCGCAACTCCTGCGGGAGACCCCCGAGCCACCGGAGGCCCTGGGAGTTCCTCCTTAAGGTCGAAAAGTGTTTATATGGAGAGGCGGACCACATGATCACCCTTCCCGAGCCTCTAAATGCCCTATGGAGCCCACACCAGGAGCTGAAATTTAACAAAATAGGAAAGGTGGCTATACCCAGAGTCATTAAGGGCTCGTAAGCCCAACCCAGTGCCAAAATATGTTTACATTGGGGGGGTGGCTACATAGATCTGTTTCCTTGTCTGCACTAATGTAGGCAGGGAGACAGATCAAACTATTGCTCAAGGAGGGAGCATCATGAATAGCTGCTCCCAGTGGGGAGCTGGCTGGGGCTGTGGGGGCATTGGGAATCCCCCACAGCTCCTACAAAGTATATGGTGGGATTCCTGAGTGCACACCAGGGCACTAGGGGTGGACAACAAATTCTGCTCCACCGGCAGACTTTTTGCCATTGCTTGGCACAGTTTTTTCTAGAGTGCGACTCACCAATGTTAAGTTGCCACCCATGAGCAAGAATGTACGTCCCCTAGTGTGATTTCTGAGCACTAGAACGCCTCCTGCCGATATTTCTCAACTCGAGTGGTCCCAGCAGGTCACTCACGTTCGCGTTGAGAAAGCAGCTGCTCAAGTAGAAAATCTTCTTGAGGTTGAGCGGCAGAAATTCGCACCACACCCGTGTGTGCCGAGTGGTGCTGTGTGCAATGATATTACAGCACGGAACAAGCTTGCGGAGCTAAAAATCAACTAAAGCAGCGCAACATGCTGAATTGCACCAACCTGCGGATCTCCATGGAATCTCGCACCGGGAGATGGAATCCCTGGGGTCGTTAGCGGCTGGGAGGAGGGGCCCCACTCCCCTTAAAATAATACACAGCCTAAGGAGACGGGTTCCCATGGCCTCTGGAAGGGGGACCAGGCAGCTCTTCTCCCCTTACTTTTTAGAAATGTCCTCAGAGAATGGGGTCCCCAGGAGCCACCGCCATGCACAGTTTTCTCATCAATAATTTCATTGCAAATGTTGCAGTTATATTATGAATGATGTCGTAGAAAATGTAATATGTGGGTAAGTAGCTGTGCATGGCAAGTGCATGAGTTATAGTTACCTTAGGGCAGCAGTTACAGTATCTTGAGATAAGTATAACTATAACTGTTGAATTTCAATTGTATTGTTTGTGTAAATTCTTAACTTAACTATCATGTCCCTCTAACCCTTGTTTTTTTTGGGTGAATATTTAAGGTTTTTTAATTCTGTTCCCTAACTATAATAACGTCCCTTTTGGTAATATTGAAAAATATGAGGTCGGTGTAGATCATGATATCTGTACTTATAATAACTACCTTGCATCTCCATTGTTGAATTCACCTGATATGACCTCCCCCTCAACCCCAGATAAAAAATACGTGGTCAGGCAGTCCCTGCGACCTAGGCCTGAAGCAACTGATTTACAGATCACAGGTGTAACCCACAGACAAATGTGTGAACAAATAAACCCAGGTCAATCACACAGGTAGGCAGCAACACTGCAATGGTCTCAAGAGATTAGCCTCATAAAGCACATTTGGTCGGAGGGGTGCATGTTCCCAAAAACACTGTAATGTCACATGCCACACTAAGATAGGAACACACAAACCCATCAGAACACAGCATGCGCACTACATGCAGTGATCACGTGCTCCCCATGTCGGGCATGTACCCACTGACTCTGCATTGCGTCCAAGCAAGGTCGACACCCACCTGCGCTTCTTATCAAACTACCAGATTTATGTCCCCATAACTAATCCCAAAGTTCTGTCTCCAAAGGAATGCATAAATCCTTTTATGACGCTTCATGCATTGTTTATAAATGACGTCCGAAACCAATGTGCTTTGAGACAGTCTTCGGACCCGACTCTATCGCCTGCTCTCCCAGTCACTGCGTTTAATTAAACCAATTGTTTCTGTTTTGCCACACGCCTCTTGTAATTCATGTTTGCAAGGTATATTCATATTGGAGTAACGCTGTAACCTTAATTTTTTTCTGGTAAATTTTTGGGTTTATTTAATGCTAGGAAATATTAAATTACACCTTGTTAATCTAAAAGGCTGCAGGGCCTGGCATGGCCTCTGCCCAGGAGCTGCGGCCAACCCGCCATTGGCACCCAACCCTGCGCCACGCATACCCTTCAGCCGTGTGTAGTGTAGGTTGGCCGCAGGGCCTGCGGGCAACCTTCTTAGGCACACAACCTTGCGCCACACACACCCTTTGGCCGTGTGCGGTGGGAGTTGGCTGTAGGGCCTGGCCACCAACACCTTGCAGGCACCTACACCACTGATCAGTTCCAGTGTGTCTTTGCGCGCTAGAACGCTACAGGGCACCTATATGTACACCTGTCCTGATGTTGTCATTTTTTTAATAGGATAAAAAAAATATGCTTGCATTGCTGCAGTTATTTTGGAATTAGAATACAAAGAAAGCCTATATGGCACATTATCAAAAAACTGTGGATCCATAAGCACCTACACTATTTCCAAATGTGCCATACGATAACCTCTGGACTCTTTTTATCATTTGGACTGGCAAAAGAGCAGTGCTTGACACAAAATTGGTTGCCTATGACGGGTTGGCCGCAGGGCCATATGTGTCAGGGGTTGGATTAATATATGGTAATTAAAAATTAATGTTAAAAAACCCTAGAAATTCACTGAAAAGAAAAAGGTGACAGAGATGGTATAATTGGAAGAAAGCACTAAAAACCTTTGCAAATTCACCAAAAAAGGCAAAGGTTTGAGAAACGTTATAGTTAAGTTTGGTTTTTACATGCACAAAACAATAGAAATGCAACAGTTTAAGTTATACTCATCTCATAAAACTATAGATTGTGCCCTAAGGTAACTATAACTCGCTTCCTCACAATGCACTGCTGCCTACCCACATTTTAAATCAGTAATGACAACTCATATGAATAAATAATAATAAACGAACTGCGAAATTTGCAATAAAATTAGGGATGATAAAACTGTGCATGGAGGAAGCGTGATTTATAGTTACAAAACGGCACGAGTTATAGTTTCTTGGGATGTATGTAACTATAACTGCTGAATTTCTCTGGTTTTTGTGTGTGTGTGAAATATAAACCTAACTATAACGTCCCTCTAACCTTTGGTTTGTTAGTGAATATATAAATATATATATATATAAATAATATTACACGCACACGGAATAATACGAGTGCACAAATATGTAATCGATGTGTAATAATAGTCAACGCTCTCAGTCCTGCTGCTAGGCTGAGAGAGAGGCCTCTACTTTTAACCCTCTCATTTTATCACCGACCTGTCCGGGGCAGCACCTCCTCACTGAGCCCTAATCTTCAAGTCATTGCTACCACCCCCAAATTCAACATAGCCATGAATTTAGAAACATGATGCAGAAGAGACCAGAAGCTGCAACCAACAGCTCCAGAAAATAAACATTCTAAAAATCATGCAAGCATTCTATTGCTGAAGGTGAAGCACTTACCTGTCAATAAGTGGCCGCTCCAGGGCAGTGAAGGAGGATTTATAAGTGAAGAAGCTGGTCATTTGAGTCAATGAGCTGCAGGACATGTGGGCAGGTTTGATGCAGTAGAACGGATACTCATCCATGTTCTCCATCATGTTGCACACTTCCTCTTCAGTGTCCAGGTCATACCCGCACACGGCTTCAATCGTATGTGTTGCATTGGTATATTTCACCTTAGTTGCCATATAAGTATAACCCGCATTGCGCCCCCTCCACAGGGCTGCCACTGCTTCACTAGGGTGGATCAAAAACAAGGACACTTTCACTTTTCCTTCCCAGAAAAATGTAAACTGCACATGATATGTTCCATTGTGGAAATCTACAATGTTCCCAGAAGCTCCTGCCCCGCGATCCGGTGAGTAGATCCTTGCTCGTAGGTAGTCGCCTCCATATTTCTTCTTTTTGCCCAAGTAATCGAAGACGTCAAGCTGAAGAGTTACATTGTCCCCAATGCAGTATCTGTCTCTGGGGTTTATGAGGGACACCTTGCTCTTTGCCGCACACGTTGTGTTATCCAGGTGGGTGAAGCTTACATTGGGTATCAGTTTATCTATTTCTCTCATGATCCTTTCTACTTGTAGTACAGTGTCTTTTGGTTGAGCTTTCCACTGGGGCACATCTTCAGCCCTCCTGGGGACCTTTGGAAAGTTCATCAATGTGAACTTCGTTTTGTCTTGTAGGTCATCTTCCAGGTTCTCGGAGAGGGGTTTTGAGAATGAAATCTTTTGACAAAAATGACTTACAGTGGGAAACTGCCAGAAAAAATAAACAAATAAACACGTCAATTCAAGGCAATGATCTTTAGTCGAAAGTCTGAGATGATCATAAGATCATACATACAAAAAGCAATAAAAACAGAATCATATAGAATCGATAATTCAAGGAGCACCTTTCTGCACAAACACAATCCTGAGAAGCCTATTTCTCTTTCAATGTGTGCTTTAGAATGCAGCACACATAGAAAGAGAAAGTAATGAGGAGAAATACAGATATTTCTCCTTGTCACTCCTCTCCTGGGAAGGCGTATCTTTTTGGGGCATTCCCAGGTCTACTAGTTCTGGTAAATCTAGGAATGCATCAGAAACAATGAGCGTTGCATGGGAGCACCCACCGCCCACGGAAGGCCTTCCCAGGGCAGGGTAAGGCAATGCAGGGATTTGCACTGTGTTGACTTACTCCACATTTACGGAACCACTCAGGGCCACACAAAGCGGCTTTGCATGGCTTCATAAACCACATGTAAGGTTTTGCACCATGTTCTGTGGTGCAAAAGCGATGCAAACGGTCTCATAAATAAACCCCTGAATGTTTAGTCCCTTAAAAGAGGCAGCAGAAAATGATATCTAAAACCATTATATAGTTTAAAAAAAAACATAAAATGCAAGGTTGTTTGGCCAGAAGCACCATCACAGGGACTTACACTTTCATGTAAATTCCAAAAGTGTCCTAAAGGAAAACATACGAGAAAGCTAATTGTACCGGTTCTAAACCTCAACAGCAGGGACCTCCCCAGCCACTGCTACTAGCGTGAAGTAAGGCTCCACGCCGACATTAGACTTTAGTATTGCACATTACTGTTGCAATGGATCTCTAAAATCATCAGTTTCCCATGATAAGCCTTGAGGAGTCAAACACACAAACTTAACATCCATCTCATCCTTCTGCACATGGTTGCAGGATGTTCAAAGATAGAGGATCTATCTGTGTTCCCACAGTTCTGCTTAACGTATGTGAACCAAGGTATTTTTAGAGTATACTCGAAACACAGGCAGTCTGTGATTAGAGCTTGATTTAAAGTATCCCAAGGATTGCTCCAGAGTGAGCGTCTCAACAAGAGCGGTCCCAGTGTGATGTGATCATCGAGATATGTCGGAGCAAGTTCTTCATGGCTGTTAGAAATGGGGCTCTCTAGTTGGCAGTGGCTTGCACCCCATCCAAGTAGTGACCCTTCCTTCTTGTCAGGGTAAGGCAGTTACACACCAAAGATAACCCCTGCTCGTCCCCTTGGTAGCTTATCTCAGAGGCAATATGTAAAGCATTTGTACACAAAAACGTAATAACACAGTGAAAACACTACAAAAGGAAACCACTCCAGTTTAGGAAAATAACCAATATTTATCTAAATAAAACAAGACCAAAGCAACGATACTCAAATACACACAAGCAAAGATATCACAATTAAAAGGTTCAACCAGCTCAGTCCATCGAAAACTTTGGAGGCATCACGTTTAGCACAAAGTACCTGGGACGCATCAAAATCAAAGGCAAAAACAGGTGCAGTAGAGGCAAGGCACCGGAAAAGCAAAGCAATGTTTCGGTTCCTTACTACAGGGAAGGTGATTTATCAGTTCTTTACTGCCCGGGGAAGTGATGTGTGGGTTCCTTACTGCAGTGCAGGGGAGGTGATGCATCGGTTCCTTACTATGATGGGAGGTGATGTGTCGATTCATTACTGTGAGAGGAGGTGATGCATCTGTGGCCTCGGTTCCTTACTGCTGGGCTACGTCGATGAAGAACTTGGTGCACATGTGCGATGCGTCGAAATCCGTCAATGCAATAGCAGTGAAACAGGTACTGCGTCGATTCTCCCAGCCGTGAGCAGGTAATGCAAAGAATTTTTAGCCGCACAGCAGTTTATTCCTTCTTGTGCTGCTGACAATCTGACAGATTGTCAAGCCCAAGATTGATGACCAGCCCGGACAATGGACACCAATGCTGTGTTGACTTCACTGCTGGAGAGCTTAACAGCTATGCAGCAGGAGGTGCAAACCTCACATTTGAAGAACCAAGATTTGAGAAAGGAAATGGGCACGTTACGTAGGGAAGTAACGGGTCCAACACGCAAAGGTCACGGGTCCAACCCCTACATTAGGATGCCTACTCTTCCTCCTCCAGTGAAAATAGTTCACCCTCCCTCATATGCTACCATGTGAGGGGTGGGTTCTTTGCAGCCTCTTCTGGTCCCCCCTCGACCTCCGATTCCTCTCCTACCGTCCACGTGATCCAGAATACTGGTTTCCCCTTGGCCCCTCCAGAACGATTCTACGGTGACCCAAAGAAATTCGAGACTTTCCTCAACCAATGTCGGCTGCACTTCTTGTGTAAACCTGCAGTTTTTCAGGATGAAGTGGCAAAAATGGCCTTTGTGATGCCCTGGTGCACAGTCTAAATATCGATTCCGAAATTTCGACCTACAGTATTATCGAGTTGGAAATATCGAAGGTGAAGAATATTGAGGTCAAGAATATCGTTGGACAGAAAATCGACCCTAAGGTAAGTAATATCGAATTTTTTTATATCGATGTGAGTAATATCAAAGTTAGTAATATCGATATCAAATATATCGATGTTACTCATTTTGATGTTACTAATATCGATATTTGTTTATTGTTATGTATTTTATATGTATGTGTTATATGTTTTTTGTTAAGTATTTTATTTGTTTTAAATTATATGTGTACTATTTTTTATATATTAATAATGTTATTTTTAAGTTAATTTTATGTTTTAGTACTGGAGCGGGTTGTGGGTTTATAGGGGAATAGGGTGGGAAGTAATTTAATTATCGTAAATTAATTATTAATTTTTAGTAAAGGTAAATTAATTTTAATAAATTTTTGGGTTTAAGTTCTGTAGCGGGTTGTGGGTTTATAGGGGAATTGGGTGGGAAGTAATTTAATTGTATTTAAGTAATGTTTTTTTATTGGTATTGATAATTATTTTATTTTTAATTAATTATTAATTGCTAATTAATTATTTTAATTGGTAATTAATGTTTGTAATTGGTAATTACATTTTTTAATTGCCAATTACTTTTTATAATTTAATTAAACAACGATAGCCGGGGTTATCTTGTTACCTGCTCCAAGGTTCTCAAGAATAAGGACAGCCGATCACTCTTTTTACAGAGGACATGTGAGTTTACTTCACAAATCGGGTCCTCCTCCCATCCGAACCCTGGACATCGCATCTCTGCAAGCTCCCTCCCATTTAATCTCCATATTACAGGTGCTGCAGATGGCTCTGCCCCAGGAGATTCAGTCCATACCATATGGTCTATTCCTGGCCTGCGCGGCTTCCAATGTAATCATAGGACTCCAAAAAAAGAAGAAAAAGGAAAAAAGGAAAAGAATACAAAATAGTAAAAGAAATTAGAGATCGACTTAGCCATAAAGATATCTTTAGAAGGTTATGTTATTATCTTCTTTTACACCAATCATCCAAGATCTTGCAGAATTTGGTTTTCTTCGTTACACATGTAGCTCTATCTAATTTTGCGAATCTATGTATTGAATTAATTCATTCACACTCTAGTGGGCAAACAGGCAAAATCCACTTTATTAATAATTCCCTGTGCGCCAGTAAAAAGAGTACAAACATTTATATTCTATGATTTTTAGTTATCTGCCTTGTAACTTCCTCGTCCGGGGTTATGCCAAAAATTACTTGTGAAAGACTCACCTTAACTTCGAGCCCCACAATACTGGAGATGGTCGCACCTACTTTATGCCAAAAACTATGTATTGATGGACATCGCCAGAACATATGTACGTCGTCCGCATCTTCTTCCCCACATTTTTGGCATTTCGCATTTTTAGAACCAAATTTGGATTTTTAATTGTTAATTACTTTTTATTAATTGGAAATTATTTTTTATTAATTGGTAATTATTGTTTCATGAAAAATATATATTTTTTATTTTTTTATTGTTTACTATATTTTATTTGTTAATTAATTTTTAATTACTAATATGTTTTTTGTTTTGAAAAATATTTTAGTGTTCAATATTTATTATTTGGTAACGAATATTTATTAAATAATATTTATTGGTATTTATTGTTAATTTATTGTTAATTAATTATTCAATTGTAATTATGTTTTTAATAATTATTAATGGGTATTTGCAAATGATGTAGAGTTATTTAAAAATTAAATTATTAATTATTTTATTTACAACAATTATTTATAAGTATGTTATATTTAACTTCTAGGCTATCCAACACTTTCCCTACTGTTGCACTCTCTGGAGTTGGAATAGTAATTTTAAGCCCTACGCTATCCAACGCTTTCCCTACTGTTGCACTCTCTGGAGTTGGAATAGTAATTTTTACCCCTGCGCTATCCAACGCTTTCCCTACTGTTGCACTCTCTGAAGTTGGAATAGTAAATTTTATCCCTACGCTATCCAACACTTTCCCTACTGTTGCACTCTCTGGAGTTGGAATAGTAATTTTTACCCCTACGCTATCCAATGCTTTCCCTACTGTTGCACTTCTTGGAGTTGGAATAGTAATTTTTACCCCTACGCTATCCAACGCTTTCCCTACTGTTGCACTCTCTGGAGTTGGAATAGTAATTTTTACCTCTACGCTATCCAATGGTTTCTCTACTGTTGCGCTCTCTAGAGTGGGAATGGTAATTTTAAGTTCTATGCTATACAACGTTTTTATTACTGTATTTTTTTTAGTTATGGATTTTGAATAGTATTTTTATTTATTTAGCTATTTAATATTTTTTGTATAATTTTAGATAATGTAGTATATAATTAATTTAAAAAATATTAGAAGTATATTTTATTTTTTTAATTTATTAAACATAATTATATACTTTTGATTGATGTTTTTGTTTTATGTTTGTAAATGTATTTGTAATTTATAAATTAATTAAATAATTATTAAAACGTATTGTTAAGTAAGTATATATTATATATTGTCTGTATATGTGTAATTAACGTATTATTATTATATATGTATTATTTATTCATTGTAAACATTATTAAATATTTGTAACTATGTTTATTTTATTTATTAGTGTTATTTACTTTATTTTACATTTATATTTTTACAAAAAAAAAAGATATTTTTAACATCGATATTTTTAACATCTATATTTTTATTTCGATATTTTTGTACTTACCATGTTGTAGATGGGATGTCAATATTCTTCCCTTCGATATTTTAGCATCGATATTTCTGTAGGTCGATATTTTCTAGGTCGATATTTTGTCAGTGATTCTGTTGCCCTATATGGGAGGAAACGCCGCAAGCTGGACCATTCCTTTGATGGAAAGAAATGACCCCGTGTTACACAGATTTCTCGCTTTGAAGACCCTGAGGATAGCTTAAGACCAGAAGATCCGGATCCACCCTTGATCCTCGCTGAAGGGGCTGTCCAGGATGTTTCCATCGCACTGCTCACCTGCAAGGATTTCCTAGAGGACATCAGCGTGTCTTTAGCCACTGTCGATGTTTTGGCCTGGATTCAATTCGTGCGTTGTATGTGCCGTCCTCCGACCTGCAGCTGCAAGTCCTATCATGGCTCATGATACTACGTTGGGAGGACACCTGGGAATCTACAAAATGATTGTTTGTATTGAGCGCTCTTTCTGGTGGTCTACGATACGGAAAGACACAAAAGAGTATCTTCGTAATTGCTCTGTGTGTGCACAAGAAAAAGCTGTTCATTCCAAACCAACGTATTTGCTACAACCCCTGCCTATCCCTCCTCGACCCTGGCACACCGTGTCAACTGATTTTATTGTGGAAATGCCCCCCTGTGAGGGTTACACAGTGGTCTTAGTGATCGTGGATCACTTAACCAAGATGGGACATTTTATACCCTTGGAGGGGTTGCCTACATCCTCTGAATTAGCCCTCATAATTCTTCAGCATGTGATGAGAGCCCATGGAATACCCAGCGTTTCATTACAAACCAAGGAACACAGTTCACCTCTCGGTTTAGGAGGGCGTTATGTAAAACAATGGATATCAACGCCAGGCTCTCCACTAGCTATCACCCCCAAACAAATGGGAAGACCGAACGCCTAAATCAAACGCTGGAACAATATCTTTGGTGCTTTACACTACAAATCACCATGGACTGGGTCACTCTGCTCTGGATGGCTGAGTTTGCCAACAAAAACGCGGAACACTCTACGCTAGGGTGCTCTCCTTTCTTCTGTCTGTACGGGCACCACCCCAACATGCTTCCATTTGAGTGGCCTGTCCAATTCAGGCTCCCTAGCGTTCATGAACAGCACGCGCATCAGAGGGCTGTGTTGCTGGATGCAAAACAACATCTTGCTGTAGCACAATCGGCGCATAAACGCTTTGCGGACCAGAAGAGAACCGAGGAACCTGAGTACAAAGTGGGGGATAAGGTTTGGCTAGCTACAAAAAACCTGCACCTTAAGGGAGTGGATAAGTTAAAACCCAAGTACATTGGTCCCTACAGTATTGATGAAATCAGAAACCCTGTGGCCTTGAAGCTGTCCTTCCCCCAGTCATGGCGCATCAACCCAGTTTTTCACCTGTCCCTACTCCAGCCCTGCCCTGTCAGTATGAAGTTACCAGAATGTCCTCTCCTCATGGAGGTCGATGGACAGGATGAGTACCAAGTGCAGGAGCTCCTAGATTCCCGTCTAGTTAGGGGGCGAGTGCAGTATCTAGTAGAATGGAAAGGTTTTGGGGTGGAGGACAGAACATGGGAACCAAAACAGAATCTCCACTGCCCTGAACTCGTAGAACGCGTTCATGCAGACAATCCAGGAAAGCCTGGACGACTGCCGAGTCGGCGATCCTTGAGAGGGGGTTCTGTCGCCCTCCTACACACACGTAAGGCATAAATGCAATATAGGTATTTTCCCTGTAGACCTGGGCAGCTGTATCAAAGATGTGGCGGCCCGCTCCACTACAAATCCCAGAAGGCAGCAGGGCCACACAGAACCAAATAATACCTCCCTCAAAGGCACGCCTGCTATTTAAGCACTTCCGGTGCAAGGGGAAGACGCTTGACAATCTCGCCGGTCGCCTTCCTGTGAGTTTCCTGGTAAGTGGACGCTTTCCTTCCCGCTGGATTAAGAATTCCTGCAGAGGACTTCAAAAGACCGGAGAGGCACTTGCAGGTTATTTCGCAAATTTGCGGCGTGCCAGCCGTCCGTCACCCACTAGCCGAATTATCCTGAGCGAGGACTTCAAAAGAACCGGAATTCCTTCGTGTGTTCATTCCTTGAGCTGTCAGATTCACACGTCCCTGCAGGGCAGCGTCATGTACCGTGACATTTCGGAAATAGGAGAAGTGTCGGAGCATTCTTCTTCGCCCTGTTTCCGCATACTGTTGTTTGGTGCTATGTTTTAAGAGCGCGCTACTCACACTTTGTGCTTCCTCTGAGTAGACCCCCCCTGCGGTTTCCTGAACCGGTTGGGGTTGCTATTCACATTGCGCTGTGCTGGCTAACAGCAAACTGTAACTATTGTGAGACCTCTCTCCGCTCTGTGATTTGAACAGCGTGGAAGCGCCAGGTTCTGCATTGCCTCCAGGCAAACCATGACTTTTAGGGAATTCCTTTTCTGTTATGTCATGAACATTAATTGCAATTCTACAGGTAAATTGGGTGCATGACAGAAAGAGAGCATTGACTGTGGATCAGGGGGTGTGGCCGTTATCCTGTACCATTCATATTTGTCTCCTGTCTTCTTTTGTCTTCCATGCAGTGTTTCTGTGTGCACACCTAGACCAGACCTAGGAAGCAATGATTCCCGGCAGAAGTTTGTTATTTTGTCCCCTTCCCTTTTCCCCAGGGTACTATCTTCCACCGTTGTGTTCAAACATACTGTGGGGAGTAGTGCCCAGGCGAGGAGGGAAGCTTTTCTGCACGACATCGTCCCCGCTGGCTGCTAGGCAGAGGTTAGTGGCGAATTTACTCCTTCTTGAGATGCTGACAATCTGACACCACCTGGTGTCAAGCTTTATCATTGACCAGTCCTCGCCCTCTTAAAACTTGGTGTGATAGAGGGCGGGCACACACCTGACGACAGGGATGCACTTCTAAACTAAGTGGGGGTCCTTAGAGAAATAGTGAGGTTAAAAAGCCATTATAGATGTCAAATTACATTTTAATGTTCCTGGCATCTATATGGTAATTAAAACAAAGTGATCGGTGTAATGGGGATATAATTGTCCCCCCACCGATGTCAATAAGGTCGACATGTTTCTGCCAGTGGCCCAGTAGGGTCCGTGGCAGTCATCAGGACCTAGACAAATAGATAAACTGCGGGCTCCACTCTTACCAAACTGTGGTGAGAGGATTTCCACTGGGTGGGGTGATAAAGATCACACTCCACCGTGAACTGGCCTGTATCTAAAGCCTGAAAGAAAAACCGATTGGTTAAGAACCGTGACAGAGCACTAGAAACACAAAACATTAAGTAATCAGTCACACACACTGAGAGACTATTGTGAGTGGCTATGAGTGCAGCAGTCATGACAATCATCTGTGCACCAGAGAGGAGAAGTTGTCTCCAAAATTGCTTACCCTGTGGTTGGGACACTGTGCCCCATAGGAGGGTGAGGGCAGGGGACCCCTTAGGTCTAGCGGTAAAAGTATAATGAGGAGAAAAAAACACACTACAAGATGCTTAAACAAAGGTAGGTCCTAAAACGAACACACATGAGGTCGCAAAGGCGGGGACCACGTCACGTATCAGTAAGAGTTTGAATGGGTGGATGAATGTGCTTCCTTTACAGGTATTTAAAACCTGATATTCTACAGAACCATCACATCTCATACAATACCTGGCAGATGAGAGGTGTACTGCTGAGAGGCGTGGTTTATTCCGGCACCAGCTGAGGTTGTGGAGCTGAACTGCGCATGTCAGGTTGGCCGGTATTGTGCGTGTGCCCAGCCTGACCTGGCAGTTCAGGCGTTCCCAGGCATCGCTGTTGGTGAGATGTGGAACCAGGGACACCCCCCCTTGGTCTCGGATGAAGCGATGTGTTCTTCTGCCCCATCCAATCCCTGTTGTGCTCTCATGCTGTTTACTAATATGAACAGCATAAGAGCAGTGCTCTCATTGGCTGAAGCGCATGATGCTTTCGTTTACCCGTGGCCGCCAATCACAGCTCTTCAGGGTGTAGGGTTCTTAAGAGTCAGCCGCAGGTGTGCAAAGAAGGTCGAACACAGAGGTAAGGTGAGTATTTTTTAGGATATTGCATCCTATGTAATATACCTGGGGCCTCATTTATGAGCCCTTGCATCACTTTTGCACCACTGGTGCGTCACTTTTTGTGACGCACCAGCAGTGTAAAAAATGCGCCTTGTGGCGCCATATTCACAAAGTGACGCATCTAGGTAGATGCGTCACTTTGTAAACCCCTGCGTTACATTATACCTGCGCTAGGTATAATGTATGCAGGGGGCGGTGTTCCCACGCAAGAAAGGGTCATAGAAGTGACGTAGTGAAATCTACCAGATTTCGCCGAGCCACTTCTAGGACGCAAATGCGTCAATTTCTTACACCTGCCTCACAGCAGGCGTAAGACTGACGCAGGCCCTTTCACTTGGGGCTGGCCCCATGTGAAGGACACATTGCTGGAGTTGCGTCACTTTTGCGCTTACAGATACGTGAGAAATACGGACGTATCTGTAACTCCTTGCGACATGATGCGTCATACAGTAAATATGACGCATCATTGGTGTCGCAAGGAGGGCGCAATGAAAAGTGACGCATCACTGTTTTCACGCAGCGATGCGTCACTTCTCATAAATAAGGCCCCTGGTGCTCATGTAAAGTGCTCCCATACCGTCAGGTGAAGATGGCGCTAGGTAAAGACTGGCAACAAATCCCATTTATTATCCGCAGCATGAGGCCTCTAATGGCCTTGCAGCATGGTTCTGGTGTATAAAAAAATCAAATTTACCCTATGAATGCCCACCATTTTTGAGAGACCAGACACTACTGCTGTAAACATATATACACTCTGTGAGTGCTACCGAAAAATAAAATCAGCAAAAACAAGGAAATATGGGAGGGACATGGCAGAGGCAACTAACAGAGGGGAAGCAAGCATTTTTTTTAAATGCCCCGGAGTCTGAGCACTAGCGGCGGAAGGACATTAATAAACCTATCAGTCTGTACTTGGTGCAAGCACATAAACGCAACACGAAGAAGAACGTGAAGCCGCACCCACTGACAAATGAAATGGGAGTGACAATGATTTCTACCAACAGAAAATATCAGGAGGGCTTGGGGCCGTTTTTAGGATTTGTTTTTAGAAACAAAAAATAGTTCTAAAACCCACGGGGTCTCATTTCCATAGAATAATGCAGAGCGGTGCCGCAAGCCATGTGGCTGCGCTGCGTTGATTCCGAAGCAAAGGGATGCGTCATATCTACAAAGATATGACGCATCCCTTTGCTCTCCGCTGAGCTGGCGCACAATTGTTGCCCTGCGCCGACGCAGGCACCCCTACACCACGGTGCAAGGATGCCTGCCGGGAACCACCGCTAGATTCAGAACAAGTCGAACTGCAAGGACGCCGAAAGTGGCCCTGCTGACTTGGTGGCCATCCCGAAGCTAATACGCGCTACAATTGCCCAAGGTTCAGACGGAATAGATCTGACCCACACCGAAAAAGATTGGTGAGTAAAACAACATCACCTATCTCACTTTTAAGAACCACAATTGGCTCTTAATCTCACCGGTCGTGACGAAAGCCTCCAGAGATTCCAGGAGGCTGAAACATGTTGACCTGAATGACCACAAAACACCGGTGCGTTAGACCAGTAACATAGTCTACCAACGCACGATTTTGGCCCTTTTAATTTCCAACTTCACATACCTCAAGAATAAAAAACAAGAGGTACGAATTTAGGAATTTTTACTCACTCTCTCCGAACACCTGCACTAACCCTTTTTTAACTCTGACCACTACTGTCAAACCAGCGGGTCTCCCTCCATGTGGAGGACAGCATAACTTACAAAGAAGAGACCCAATGATCATGCTGTTACGGTACACATAGGCGGAAAATCAACATAGACCACCCAACGCCTGTGTCCGTATATGAGGGTTGTTTTATAACGAAGATCAGCCACACAATTTGTGACCCTGGCGACACAGGACAAGTGGTCCGCTCCCCCCCTTGATTTGTATGCAAGGATGCCTGCGTCACGGGGATGATTGCTTCCTGCACAAAAACAATCCCCAGAAGTGATTTCCTTGTTCTATGCGTGTGCAGAATGCAGCACGCACAGGTAGAGGGAAAAAAAGTGTAGAAATTAATACATTTCTCCTCGCTGCGCCTCCCTGCGCCTCCCCTGTGGAGTCGTAGCATTCACACACATTTCCAGATTTACGATTTCTTGTAAATCTGGAAATGTGTCAGGTTCCATGGGTGTTGCGCGGGAATGACCATAGCAACACCCGTGGAAGGCCCTTGTTACGCAAAGTGCTGCGTGTGAAGGGGCCGTATTTACAAGGACAGGAAAGGTCACACAGGGTGGCTTTTCCGGTCCTTGTAATTATGGAGCAGAAAAATGCCCCTTGGTAGCCAAACCTCAAAGCTTATAAGAGCTGTCAATAGGAGGTCAGGGAATCTGGAAGAAGAGTAATAAATATCACAGAAGATCGCACTAACACGGCAAGATACCGTGAATGTCTTGAGGCCGGAAGCCTGCGGGTATGGTTGTTCCTTTTGAGAATGCAGAGTCCTTGTAAACATGATGCCCGTGCACACACCTAGCCGCTGTTAACGGTGTCCTAGTTTTCAAGGCAGGCATAATGTAAACAGTTTAGGCGGCAGTTGTCAACTGCAAATATGAATAAATGAGAGTTAAAGCGATGGTGTAAAAGGCACAGTGACAGAGCTTAAGATAGTACCTCAGTCACAGTGGGATCAGTGAAAAGGAGAGCAACCAACCTGAAACAATCAGTACTTGGTCCATGCTCCAGCTGAAAGAAGAGGAAGTGATGCCAGGATACACTGGCCAACTAGAAGACAGCAAATTAGAGTGACAATGAATGGAAAGCAATGGGCTGGCGGCAAGCGCCTTATTATCTGCAATATATCTTGCAAGTGAGAGCTTATGCAGCCCATACTCTGTCACAGGCGAGACCTGGAAAGATGACAACTCAGCATTTGAAAATGGCTGTAGGCAGTTGTAAGACAGTTTGAATTTGAGGACTACTTTAGAAGAGCTCTTACAGTGCAGGAAAGTGGCTTTCTGTTGCAGTGCCCCCCCACACTTTGTATCTTGCTTTTGATGCAACTTTAACTGTTGGACGCTAGGTCCCTGCTGTCCAGGTTCCCATTACCAGAGTTCTTTCCCCAAAACTATACCCCAATTGGTACAACTCCAGGCACCACTTTAAGTCGAAAGTAAATAGTACCCCCGGTACCGAGGGCAAGGGTGCAGAAGAGGGTCCTTGGGCTGCAGCACTGATTGCACCACCACAGGGACCCCTCGCCACGGCCATTGCAGGCTGTGTGCCTTGGTGCAAAGAAAACCAAGGAGTCGGCATGGCACACCGCCCGTGTGCCATGCCACCCATACACTGCAGAAGATATAGGCACGCCACCACTACTGCCGGCCTTTTGCGCTAATGCGGGGTGCACTATATCCAATGTCAGGGCTTGTCAGCATGAATGGACAGATGATCCCGACAACGTCCAGTCCATTCTGAGATGTTATAAGTGCAAAGAGAAGCCATGAAGAGTGCATGGGCTGGACGCTTGCATTAATACATTCACAAAGCAGACCCTCTTTGAGGATCCCCGGAAAACCAATTAAGCACTGGCGTGGTTCCTGACTTTATTTCATCCGCCTGCCGCTACTAGACATGTCTAGGTGCAAAAAAATTAAATCAAAAAAAGGGTTTGTGGTGTCTTTTTCTTTATATATGTTCCTCTTACTACTCCCCTCAAAAACTAAGAAAACCCCTATGGTGAACAGTATTCACAAGGGGAAACAATGTTCCTTATGTGATTTCCAGGGGGAAGGCAAATTCATGTCTTTTTGTAAAAGGACCCTCACTCACCACAAGTGGTTGTTTGTTCAAAGGATACAGGTTTCCTGAAACTGAACCGTGTAGTCCGCCACTTTGTTTTTTAACGCAATACAGGTTGGCCGGTATTAAAATTTTTTGTATATGCCTCAACCTTGTATTTTTTATATTGCACCCACAGTTACACTTTAACTTTAATTTGAGCACTGTTGCACTCACCACATCCCGCTCCGCTGTAAATCAGGCGTTGTAGCACGCTGGGGAGGCACTCGGCCACCCCAGCGGGGACCCAATGATGAAGCATGTCACCAAATAGTGGTGAGTGAGGGTCCTTTTACAAAAAGACATGAATTTGCCTTCCCCCTGGAAATCACATAAGGAACATTGTTTCCCCTTGTGAATACTGTTCACCATAGGGGTTTTCTTAGTTTTTGAGGGGAGTAGTAAGAGGAACATATATAAAGAAAAAGACACCACAAACCCTTTTTTTGATTTAATTTTTTTGCACCTAGACACTCCTTATTTGTTGTTTAAATATTGATTGGGGTACAGGAGTGCCTGCTCATGCCCTTACTCTCTAGTTGTTTATGGCTACTAGACATGTTTCAGACATCTTGAGGTGAGATCAGCTCTCTCAGAGAACAGAGGCAAAGCCTGCTCTGGGCGAAGCTGCATCACACTTCCTCCAGTGCAGGATGGCCTTCCTAAGGTGGAAGCTTCAAAGGCAATTCCGCCTTTGGAATCCGACCCATGAACCTCCAGATAGTGGGGGAAGCCAAGCCCCCTTTCCGGCTCTACTTTTGGTGGGAAAATTAGTTAGATGAGGAAGATGCTCCCCACTTAGCCTGCACCACTTTTAGGGTGAGGCAGGCGATGTGAACCCCTCTCCTGAAATTCCACCATCTTCAGATGGAGGGTACTGCTCCTTCCCACAGGAAGTGGTCACTAGGTGGTGGAGACACCCTAAAGGTAAGTAGCCCACTGGCTACTACCTGTCTCTCCAAGTAACACCCCGAAATTCAGAGGTATATTTACAAGGAACTGACACATCTGCATAGATGCGTCAGTTTCCTTGGGTCAATTCCACATGTCCTTGCGCCACCATGGATGCACTGTATTTACAATACAGTGCACCATGGCGCAAGGAATTAAATGTGCGTCAAAAATTCTGACGCATCTGTTGAGCAAAAGTGATGCATTGTTGGAGTTGGTCACAAAAGTAACGGAACTCCAGCAATGCGCCAGAAAACATAGGTGGCTCCCATGTAAAAAGCCCAGCGTCAATACTTACGCCTGGTCCGAGCAGGCGTAGGGATTTTTACGCAGTGAAGGTGTAGAATGATGCAGTGAAATCTTGTCAATTTCACTGCGCCAGTTCTACGGGGAATTTTGCATGGGAACGCCTACCCTGCATACATAATACCTGGCGCAGTGAAATGTACAAGATTTCATACAGAGAGATGTGTCACATTGTAAATTGGACGCATTTTTTACGCCGCCACTGCATCACAAAAGTGACTCAACAGCAGCTCAAAAGTGTCCCAAGGGGCTTGTAAATTTGCCCCAGTGTATTTAGGTGGCATCCTGAGACCTGAACATCAGATCCTGCTGACCTCAAAATAAGAAAGACACTGAAGAGCTGCAAAGAGCAGGGAGAAGAGGATGTGTGACTGACCTGGCACCAAACCTCCCAGCCTTCCTGCTGACTCCGAACCCTGCACCAAAGTCGTCTCATCCTGCAGCTTTTCTCCAAGAACCCGGGAGCCCTGTCTGCCTTTGACCAGGAACTTCCTTGGATTGGTTGATCCAGTCCCCCGCATGTTGTTGTTGAACGAACATCAGAAGAATCCCCACCAAAGTGCTTGCCGTTGAGTTGGTCAAAGTGGTGCCACCCACCCGCAAAATGGCTACAAGTGATAGTGGTAGTGGGCTCTCTTCAAATTTCTGAGCCCCTGCAGCACTCCGGTTGACCTCCAGCTTGTTAATTCTCAGACTCTCTCGCGAAGCGGGAGACTTTTATGCTCGCTTATAACTGCTTTTAAAAACTTCGTTTTAGCCTGTAATACTGTGTCACTTTGAATCTGAATTGTGTCAGTCACTGCTCGCACCCGATTCCGCCCAGCAGATTAATTGCTGATGCGGAGAGGGTTGCCATAGCAACGCCGCCCTTCGGCTACAAGCCACGCCCCTTCACGCTGCTCACGCCCACATCCAGCCCATAAAAAGCGAAGCGCTGATCACTAGCGCTGTCGCTCAGACTCTCTCGTGAGGCGGGAGACTTTTATGCTCGCTTATAACTGCTTTTAAAAACTTCATTTTAGCCTGTAATACTGTGTCACTTTGAATCTGAATTGTGTCAGTCACTGCTCGCACCCGATTCCGCCCAGCAGATTAATTGCTGATGCGGAGAGGGTTGCCATAGCAACGCCGCCCTTCGGCTACAAGCCACGCCCCTTCACGCTGCTCACGCCCACATCCAGCCCATAAAAAGCGAAGCGCTGATCACTAGCGCTGTCGCTCAGACTCTCTCGTGAGGCGGGAGACTTTTATGCTCGCTTATAACTGCTTTTAAAAACTTCATTTTAGCCTGTAATACTGTGTCACTTTGAATCTGAATTGTGTCAGTCACTGCTCGCACCCGATTCCGCCCAGCAGATTAATTGCTGATGCGGAGAGGGTTGCCATAGCAACGCCGCCCTTCGGCTACAAGCCACGCCCCTTCACGCTGCTCACGCCCACATCCAGCCCATAAAAAGCGAAGCGCTGATCACTAGCGCTGTCGCTCAGACTCTCTCGTGAGGCGGGAGACTTTTATGCTCGCTTATAACTGCTTTTAAAAACTTCATTTTAGCCTGTAATACTGTGTCACTTTGAATCTGAATTGTGTCAGTCACTGCTCGCACCCGATTCTGCCCAGCAGATTAATTGCTGATGCGGAGAGGGTTGCCATAGCAACGCCGCCCTTCGGCTACAAGCCACGCCCCTTCACGCTGCTCACGCCCACATCCAGCCCATAAAAAGCGAAGCGCTGATCACTAGCGCTGTCGCTCAGACTCTCTCGTGAGGCGGGAGACTTTTATGCTCGCTTATAACTGCTTTTAAAAACTTCATTTTAGCTTGTAATACTGTGTCACTTTGAATCTGAATTGTGTCAGTCACTGCTCGCACCTGATTCCGCCCAGCAGATTAATTGCTGATGCGGAGAGGGTTGCCATAGCAACGCCGCCCTTCGGCTACAAGCCACGCCCCTTCACGCTGCTCACGCCCACAGCCACCCTTCCATTTCTACTTACATGTACAGGAACCGGAAGGCAAGCTCGTCTGCGCTCGTCCGCGCCGAGGACGGGCCTAGGGCCACCCCCCCTGCATCAGCTTGCTCCCGGTCCAGCATTAACTCCCCACCACTATCTTACTCTTTCGCAGAACTCCTCACCATCAAATCCTATGTAGAGAAAGCCCACTCCATACCGTGCCTCAACTTTAACAACCATTGGATAGGACCGCTTAAATGTCCTACCTGCACAGAGAAGAGGCCTATACACCCCACACTTCCCCCCTGTTCAGTATCAGCAGCACTCATAAATGTGCGTTCTCTATCAAAACACAAAATTGAAATCGCCGATTTCATAGATGCGCATAATTTAGACATACGTATTTATCACCGAGACATGGGGAAACGAATCATCTGGCCCTGACTTCAGAGTCGCAACGCCTAGTAATTACTGTGTAAGTAGGTTAGACAGACTACTAAGGAAGGGCGGGGGAATAGCGATTATTCACAAGGACCACCTTAAACTTACTACTACAGAGACCAACCTCCCTGAATGCGAGGCTCTCCTTTTCGCCATAAGCCTCTCCAGTAAAACAACCTTTAAGGGCATGCTAATTTATCGCCCCCCAGGATCCAGAACGAAATTTCTCTCACTTTTAGACAAAGTCATTGAGATGTCAATGGGATCCCCTCAATTTACCATCTTGGGTGATTTCAATTTTCATCTTGAATCTCTTGAAGACCCCGATACTGTAACAATACTCGGGGACCTAGAGGCAGCTGGGCTGTCACAAATTGTCAAACTACCTACACATTTAGCAGGACACACCCTAGATGGTCTCTTCACGAACAACTCAGAGATCTCTATTACCAAGGTCCTCCCCTTAATTTGGACAGATCACTCTGCAATTTGCTTCTCTATTCCCATTAACACCAGTCCACGCCCCCAGATAAATTCTGGGCTCACGAATTTCAGAGACTGGAAGAATATCAATCTTGATCACCTGACCCAGATGATACATGACAGCCCGGGGCTAAATAAACAGGACCCCTCTGCAGCTTCGGATACCTACTTAAAAAATCTGAACGAAGCTTGTAACAAACTAGCACCCATAAGAACATTTCACCGGAACAGAAATCAACCATCAGCCCCTTGGTTTTCTGAATCTCTCAGATTACAGCGTCAGCATTGCAGAAACCTAGAAAGGCAGTGGCGTCGCCACTTCAATATCTCTGACAAACTGACCTACAAAAATGCCCTCTCCAATTATAAAAAACTCTTAACTGCTGAAAAATCCACCTACTACACCAAGCAAATTAATGAGGCTAAAAACTCTCCTGGGAAACTATTCCAGGTGGTAACATATCTCTCCAATCCTCTGTTACCCCGGTCAGAGGGATCACAGGCTCTTGCAGACGCACTGGCTACATTCTTTAAGGACAAGGTCAGTGCTATTTTTTCCACCTTTTCGCCTGACCCTTCTCTACCTTCTACCAAACCATCTACCCCAGATAAAACCCCGAAATTTGTAGCCTTTGAAAACACCACGGTAGAAGCCATCCAGCCCTTGATCGTCCAAACCAAATCCGGCTCACCTTTGGACCCATGCCCTCCAAACGTTCTCAACCGCATTTCAGAAACCATTGCCCCTCCACTAACTACTATCTGCAATGCAATGTTTACATCCGGCACCTACCCCTCAGTATGGAAGGAAGCCATTATCAAGCCTTTAATCAAAAAGCCCACTCTAGACCCTTCCCTGCCAGCCAGCTATAGGCCCATCTCATGCCTCCCATTCCCGGCTAAGATTTTTGAAAAAATCATGAATCTCCAGTTGTCAACCTTTATTCACAACAACAACCTACTGGATGACACCCAGTTTGGGTTCCGCCAGGGACACGGCACGGAGACTGCGCTCCTGAAAGCTGCGGACGAGATACGGTCCACTATGGACAATGGAGGAGCCGCAATCCTAATACTCTTAGACTTGTCCGCCGCCTTCGACACGGTCGATCACGTTACCTTGATCGACCGTGTCGCAGCTATAGGGATAAGAGGCAAAGCTAAGGAGCTTCTCGCCTCATTTTTGTCAAACCGCTCACAATCTGTGAAGCTGGGCCAATACACCTCCCAGACCTTTTCTCTGCCTTGTGGTGTACCCCAGGGATCCTCGCTAAGCCCGACACTGTTCAATATATACGTGTCGGACTTGGCGAGGGTCATCAAATCTCACGGAATCCTCCTCACCACATACGCTGACGACACCCAGCTGGTGTTGTCCATATACGACGATGGTTCCGCTGTAGCTGCGAATTTCCTATCCGGAATGAATGCGATAAGCTCCTGGATGTCATCAAACTGTCTGAAGCTTAACTCTGATAAGACAGAGGTGATGACATTCGGGAGACTACAGCCGTCCTGGTCTCCACAATGGTGGCCACACCAGATGGGACATCCTCCGGATCCGGTATCTAAAGTGCGAAATCTGGGGGTTGTCTTTGACAACAAGCTGTCATTCCAGCAGCACGCCAATTCTGTGGTTTCCTCATCTTTCTTCATTCTAAAAAGGATCAAAAAACGTATTCCCTATCTACCATCATCTGCAGGCAAAACATTAGTCAGTACATTAGTTTTCTCTAAAACTGACTACTGCAATGCCCTATTTCTAAATGCACAACAAAAGGTCCTAAATAAATTGCAGACAGTGCAAAATGCAGCGGCTAGGACCCTGCTATCTATTCCCAAATTTGCACCTGTCTCCCCCTACATCCGACAGCTACACTGGCTGCCTTTGAGGAGCCGCATTAAATTTAAAGCGTTATGTATAGCTTACAAGGCTATCCACAATCATGGACCGCTATACTTAAGACAAGCCTTTCGCCCGCTTGAACATCCCAGGGCACTACGCTCATCCTCGGCTCACTTGCTAATAGTCCCCCGTACTAGGAGGGTCAACTGGGGAGACAAACGCTTCACGGTTGGCACAGCCAAATTATGGAACACATTACCCCTCCACATCAAATGTGCTCCAACCCTGCTCAACTTCAGAAAAAATCTGAAAACTTGGCTGTTCTCAGCCTAAAATCTCACCCTCCTGCCAGAGAGTCTAGCAACTTAGCGCCGAGACACCTTCGGGTATTTGCGTGCTCTAAAAATCGATAAAATAAATAAATAAATAAATAAATTCTCCAAGAGGAAACATTGTACAGTAATAAAGTCATTGTTTCTCCATTCTATTTTACACTTTTGCTGTGCTCGCAGCAAGAGGGGCAACGCTCCTCCACCCAGATTGAAAAGTCACCGCCACAGGAGAATAATGAGCTGGAGATGGCTTTTACATCAGCACATCTAACTGCCCCAATGTCACCACTGAGTCACTTGCACCAGATAATGCCTTCACATGCATAGACCTACACTGGATGCATCCTTGTTATGAAAACATTTGGCCACACACATGACACTTCACTGGAAATCACCTCTAGACAGATGAGGGAGGTATTACTTCCTGGAAAAGAACACCAAGGCGCACCCCATCATACTCCACATAGTGCACTCCTCCTGCTATGCTTAACCCAGGTTTGCGGCAAAAGCAAATCAGTCTGAAATTGTCCTGTGACCACATATCTCCTACCTTCAGCAGATTCTGATGAATGCAGAAGCTGAGAATAAATACTAAAGACACTGCCAAGAAGACGCCCCTCTTTAAGGTCAGTGCTGCTGGTGGGAACATCTTAGTGCCCTGTGGAGGAAAACAAAAAGAACAAAGTGTTAAAGAAAATGGAATGAGATCTTTTCTCACCTTACATCAAGCATAACAGTTTTTTTAATGTAAAGTATGATATTATTGCCATACTGATCCATAATGTCACATTAGTCTTGGGATGTTTCTGTGATTTTCTAGGGTTTATTTTTTTCTTAAAGTAAGATGGTATTCCTCAAGCCCTAGCAGGGTGCCCCCCACCTGCCACACACGGCCTTCCTGCTGGTGACCTACTTCCCACATTCACCTTCCCCACATGTTTTTCTAATATATTTCTGGTCCCCTGGGGTTCCCTCAAGACTCCCAGGGGGTTGCACTGACCCCCCCAGTTTTTTTAAATGTTGGGTCCAAGGGAATTCCTCAAGGACCCCCCAACAAGGGGTAAGGGTCTCAGGGTACCCCCGCCCTCCCACTTATATTGTACTTTTGAACACCAGGGGCCCGATTCACAGAACTAACTTAAGACAAAATCCTAAACTTACTACTTTTGGTATTCACAGAAGTTAGGATTTTGTCTTAAGTTTGTCTTAAGACAGACTTAAGACAGACTTAAGACAACATCCTAACTTAAGTCTGTCTTAAGTCTGTCTTAAGTCCGTCTTAAGACAAACTTAAGACAAAGGGGCATATTACCAAGCAATAGCGATAATTATCGCTATTGCTTGGTTAGAGACAAACATTTACCGCTGAGCTGCGGCGATTTTTATCGCAGATAAACCTTGGTATTACCAAGGTTTATCGCAAATGCGATAAAAAACGGCCGCAATGCATGAATATCGCTGAAAAGTCCGCGATATTCATGCATTACCGAGCTAATGCTCTTAGCCATGTTATCCACCTCCCATTGGATAACATGGCTAAGAACTGCTCAGGGCAGGTGTTAGCTTTTGGAGATATTCGCGCTTAGCGCGAATATCTCCAAAAGTTGGCAATAGGAGATAGCGATGTTAGCGACTGTTTCCAGTCGCTAACATCTTGGCACGCCCACTTTGCATGTCATTAGTGATAAATATCACTGACATGCAGTGGGGCCTAAGATGGTCGCTATCTCCTACTAGCTGTTGCTAACTGGTGTTAGCGACAGCTTGGTAATAGGGAGATAATTCTATCTCCGCTTTCTTGGCTTTTAAAGCCAAAAAAGCGGAGATAAACACCCTTGATAATATGCCCCACAATCCTTACTTATGTGAATCCCAAAAGTAGTAAGTTTAGGATTTTGTCTTAAGTTAGTTCTGTGAAATGGGCCCTAAGTCCCCGTGTGCTGTAATGGCGGCACTGCCTAATCCCTCACATATTACATCAGCTATGACATATTCTATGGCATCATAATTAACATCACTGCAAAATTGAAAATCACACCATTCATGACAACACTGGCTGGGAAGTTATCCTTACTTTAGTGTATCAGTTATAGGTCCTTGTGTTAACTACAACTGGTAAATTTCCGTGGCTTTGTAAGTTTAATGTAGTATGTTTTAACTGACATTTGCATCTAACTGGAAGGCTTCTTTCACCTTTTGTTTGTTTTTTCATGACATTTCTAATGATTTTTCATGTAACGTAATATATCATTACAATTCCTAACTATAATGTCCCTATAATCTTTGACATTTTGCAGCACAATATTAAGCTTTTAGCAACATTTTTGTGCCACTTTATTTAATTACCATTCATTAGTTTTGCATGGTATTGTTTTGGATTTTAAGTTTATAGTTTGAGTCGCCCTAGTAGAAGACATATTAAAACTCCGCAATCTATAGTATAGGTAACTATAACTTGTGGCCCGCCATGCACAGTGTTGTCATCACTGATTTGATTGTAAATGGGGCACTGATTCATCAATTATGCCATAGAAGATGTCATGAGAGATGTACTATGTGGGGTAATAAGCAGTGCATGGCACGGGCAAAAATAATAGTTACCGTAGGGCGCCAGTTATGGTACCTGAGGAAACTATAACTGGTAACTATCAGTAGTTTTGCACATTTTCACCTAACTATAGCATCCCTTTAATCTTCGTTTTTTTCTGTGAATTTCTAAGGTTTTGTAATGCAAAATACAACATAATTAATATACCCAGCTATAGCATCACTTTAACATTTGTTTTATATTTTCAGTGAATTTCTATTTTTTTTATGTAGGGTGATATTTTATTGCTATACATAAAGCCAACCTCTCCCCCCACCACCTACCACACGGCCTTTTAGCCTTGTGCGGCCGTGGTTTTGGCTGCAGGGTCCGACTGCAGCCGGAAACATAAGGGCAAACCCCCTCTTTCACCCTCAGCACCCAACTCCCTCTCATCCTCCTCTCCCTCTGCACCCAAACCCCTATAAATAAAGCAGATGTATCATCTTTCTCCCAAAATCACCCATAATTGTAATCAAATGTATACTTCAATAAAACACACAAAGAAATGTTTTATTCATATTGATTACTTAAAAACATGATAAAGTAAAAGGTTTTGTTAAACTACCTATCTGTGACTCTTTAATTTTACATATTTTTTATTATTACATTTTGAGGGTCAGAAATGTGAAAGCAATGAGTCAGATATATATTGCTTTAAAAATGTACGTACATATATATCAAGGCTATGGCCGAAACACGTTGGTGTGGACATACTTTGTGAATAAACCAGCATTATAAATCCAGGAGTGTCCGTGATATCCTTAACTTGTGGACTGTGTTATTTTGAGCATCCCCAGCCTTACACAGACCTCAGCTCCCTTTCTCCCCTGAACCTCTGGACTCCTGCTTCTATTGTGTATATATGTATATGTATATATATATATATTCCATTCACTCCGTCCGACGCTCCTGCATCTCAGTCACTCTGCTTAGACCTTCAAGACGAACAAGTCAAACCCAGTTCTGGTGCGTAATCAGTGTTTTATTCCTTTGAACAGAATAACACCCAGCAAGCCCGCATGACGCGTTTCGCCTCTAGCCAGAGGCTTGATCACATGATACATGCTGCAAGTGATGAGGGTACTTGTTGAGCCCAGAAAAGGGGGTGGCGCCAGATGGTCATAGCCTATCCCTCTTAACCCTATGTTGTTATACCTTTGTATGTGTTTTAACTGGTTCATTTTGTGTTGAATGAATGGCACAGTGCCATGATTCCAATACATTGAAAATTGGAATGTGCAACATATAAACTGTGCAAAATATGCAATACAATAATTTAACATATTACATATATTATTGCATTCTTTGATAATCAAGGGAAAAACATATACAATGTATAGAATTATATATTCTTATTTACAATAAAAGACAAAGTGTCTGAATTCATTAAAAAAACCTCTGATTAGGAAATGCAACTAAGCAACCGTTATTATGTGCAAGTTTCAACAATATAAATATAGTTCTGTAAAAACTCAATAAATATTGTATTAAAACATTGATTCATCTAAATACCCAGTTAAAACACGAGTTTCATAATGGGGTATACAAAAGTTATTCTCCAAACTAATTCATATAGGCTCAAATTTTGTTTAAAAGTACTCATCGTGAACCCCAACCATAAAGTGCTGAATAGTGCAAATATGTGTTTGTTAAATCATAAAATAAATTATAAAATCATGGAAGGATGTGGAAGGAGATTGTTGTTCATTTCTGTTGGTCCTCACACCACAATAGATGTAATCTGCTAAACCATCCTATCCGATAATGTTCAGTAAACCCTTATGCGTTTTTTATATATACATTTTTTCCCCTTGGAGATGCTTAGTTAGGGTGCAAAAAATTGTTATTAATTAACGTCAGGTATACTTCAATTACAGAACTAGAGGCACGTGTGTAAATCTTCACTTGCATTCAGACCCTGCGGGGTCTTACTGTCCAGTTCTATTATATACCGAGTCTCCAATAACCGGAGTTTAGCATCTCTATCACCCCCTCTCTTAAGTGGCATAACACAGTCAATGGCATAATATTGTAAAACTGATGGATCACTGTTGTGTAGGCTTTCAAAGTGGCGGGCCATCGGGTTTGATTGGTCTTTTCCCACGATGGCCCGGATGTGCTGCAATATCCGCTTGTGTACCGGCAGGCGGGCCTACCCACATACCTGAGTTCACAGGGGCATTGCAGCACATAGACTGCTAATTCAGTCTTGCATGTCATGCGCTTTTTGATCTGTACAGGCTTATCTTTGAATGGCACTGTATAGTGGGTTTTATTGCACCCCTGTCTACATGCCTTGCAGACTGTGCATTTCTTAAATCCTCCACCAAGGACCCACAATGTATCCGATACCGGCTTCTCAAGTAAATTACTTACTAGCTTGTCCGCCATGGACACGGATTTTCTAAATGTTATATTAGGCTTACTTTTGATGTATTTGCCAATAACAGCGTCCCCTGGTATCAGATTCCAATTTTTGTAGAAAATCCGCCGGATTTCCTTGTGCTGCTTGCTATATGTAGTGATAACTCTGGGCATGATTTTTGTATCCGTTTCTGGTAGTACGCTAGGTTTAACTTTCACAGCGAGTGCTTCTTCCCTAGTTATAGATGCTGATTGGTTAATTGCCCGCTGGATGACTGTAGCAGAATAGCCTCGGACAAGAAACGTGCCTTACTCTCCTCCTGAGCTTTTTGGCAGTCTGCATCAGTGCTACTTATCCGCATGATCCGTAGCATTTCCCCAAAGGGAATACTGCTGATCAGGTGTTGAGGATGCTGGCTGGAAGCGTGTAATACAGTGTTCCCAGCTGTGGGCTTTCTGTGCATCCTCGTAGCCAGACCAGTATCATTTATATACACCTCTGTGTCAAGAAACACCACTGACTTAGCGTCAATATGTGACGTGAATTATAGATTGAGGCTGTTCTTGTTTAATTCCTCTCCAAATTCATGAGCCTTCGTCAATGACCCCCGCCATACCATAAATAGATCGTCAATATATCTTAAGTAAATGGGTACATGTTCCTGCATAGTTGCCCGCAGAAGGCCCCCGAGGACCTGTTCCTCCCAAAGTCCCATGTGAAGACATGCCAGACTCAGGGAGAAGCAGGCCCCCATAGCAACCCCTCTAACCTGCTGGTATATTTGGTTATTGAACACAAAATAGTTCTGTTCTAAACATGTTTAGATCATTGACAACAACATCCTGTTATGTGCAGAGAAGTTCATTGCTCTCTTGTTTAGGTAAAATTCTACTGCCTTCATACCATCAGAGTGTTTAATTGATGTATATAGCGAAGCTACATCAAATGGTATTGATAAGTTTTCTATTGCCACCTCTGATCCCCATGGTTGATTTGGGGATCAGAGGTGGCAATAGAAAACTTGCGTTGCGCAAGTTAGAATCAAGGTATATAATTGACTTTCAATGTATGAACCCGATAGGCCTTAATTCAAATGAGGAATTAGCGGTACACCTTGCATAATGAAATGATGAAACTTTGTAGATTTAATGATAATTATCTGCAGCCTGTTTTTCAGTAATTTTAATGTATGTTTTTAACTTTAGGTGATGGTTGGTAACCTTGGACATTTGTGGCCCTTGCTACGCTACGCTGAAATATTGAAAAAAGCATGAAATATCTCATTGAGACAACTCTGGCAAAATGCACAGTAGGGGTTTACCTATCAAGAATCGCCCACTTGGGCCTCTGATGTAAAATCATGTATTTAATTATTGTATTTAGAATTTATATATTTGAATCAGCTTATATGAACGCAAGGCGTGTTCAAAGTTTATGTAAAATGTTATTTGAGAAAATTTAGTTTGCCCACTTGGGCGTGATAACAACCTATTGACACAAAAAAATGGACTTGATTGTGCGTACGTTGAGTACGAGTGCTTCGAACTTTATAGCACGAAAAAATCGTGCTGTGGAACTTAATCAGATATCATTTATAATGATGCACGTAAATGACATTGTAATTATTTAGTGGTTTGATTAACCAGCGTTCTATAATTATTGATGGAAACAGTTACAGAAATTATACTTTGATTTAAATGAAAAAATCTTTCTGTGCTACATTTAAAAATCTATGTTACAGTCAAATTGTAATTATCATCTCACAAATGATTGAATGATCACCCGAATGGAGATTTTATAACAAATCATGCAATGTTTAAATGTCGAAAGAAACATAACAAAATGGCGGCCATATGTTTTACATTGTTACTTCACTTATGTGGTGTAAGTCCCATCTCTATGTTGAATGTGGGATAAATATGGGTGCACACATCAAAACGGCTGAAACGTGATCAAGCCGTAAGGTGAAACGCGTTGTTTCCTGCCTAATAAATTTTGCGCACAAGAACAACTCCAGGTGTCCGAGTACGTGTGTTCTAACGAAGGAAGTTCTTTTCTTGGATATATATATATATATATATATAGAGGCAGTTTTAAAAGCACACCCTGTCTCAGGTTTCCACACAGTTCCTTTGCATTGCGTCACATTAATAGGCTTCAGGTGTGCCTTTTCCAGTTAATCCGGTAAAACATTAAAGTGCATGCTGGAGCTCGTGGTTTTCATGGCCTGCTATTTACCAAGGGTGGCTGCATGCTTGTTAAAACAATTTACATGGACCAATTCTTGCCCTCCAGTGGGAGCCTCTGCCTCTGATGAAGAGATACTCGAAACGCGTCAGGCAGAGTGCTGGAACTGTTTAACTTACCTGCATGCCATACTCACCTGTACCGAAGATTAAAGGTTAAGAGGTGAACCTTCCTGCAGTTTGTGTGCTTTCCTGCTTGTGTGGTGACCTCAAGAGAGTGATATATAAGCGGCAGCCCAGCCGTTGGGAGAGCACCACCCTGTGAACACTGGGGGCCGCTGAGGATTCAGATACACCCGTCCCATGAAGGGACAGCAGGCACAGGATAAAGACGAGCAGGCAAGGGGGGGGCTCATGCAGAGCCTTGAATACAACAGATATAAAAAGTGCTTAGATTCACAAAGGAATAACGGACTATATCTCCCATAAAGCACCAATATTGATGCGAGCATATCTATGGGGGTGCGTCCACCACTGCACATTTTCCACGCCACGCCTCTGATGAAGAGATACTCGAAACGCGTCAGGCAGAGCGCTGGAACTGTTTAACTTACCTGTATGCCAAACTCGCCTGTACCGAAGATTAAAGGTTAAGAGGTGAACCTTCCTGCTGTTTTTGTGCTTTCCTGCTTGTGTGGTGACCTCAAGAGCGTGATATATATATATATATATATATATATATATATGGCGTCAACCGTCCTCCCAAAGAAAGAACGAGGCAGGACCCGGAGGGGAACAGGTGAGACAGGCTTTATTGTTCAATACAACAGCAAGGGTGGCGGCAAATGCATTTCGGCGGGGTGTGCCTTCCTCAGTGCCCTACACCCGATGCAATCCTGTTGTTGCGTGATTTCCTGCTGCTTGAATGAAAATAGCGTAGGTCCGCCCCTCCCTGTGTCAATGCAGCACACCTGTGGCAGTTCGTGGTTAATCCTGAAACTACCACTCCCAGGATGCCACATGTTGAGAGCAGCCCAGGCCGGTGGAATAGGGAGGGAATGTAGTTGTAATCCCACAGCGGCACCTATGGCAGGATCCATGATGACAATGGCGAACTCACAAACAAACAAGTCCGCCCTCGAGTCCCCTCACTTCGCCTCAGCCCTTGCCTCATGGTGACAGTATGAGCAGCGGCTAGATTTGGCAATGCAAAAATGCCCAAACGAGGTGAAATACCTCTACTGTTCAGGGACCTCCGAAGCAGGGGCGGGTACCAGACAATCCAATCCATGGACATGAACACCGCTGTGAAGCAACGCCAGGTTTAGTCCAGACCCGGTATGTGGCGAGGGTACCTGCAATGTGCAAACTGGCAAGCACATATAGTTTATGGCGTCAACCGTCCTCCCAAAGAAAGAACGAGGCAGGACCCGGAGGGGAACAGGTGAGACAGGCTTTATTGTTCAATACATATATATATATATATATATATATATATATATATATATATATATATATATATATATATATATATACACACACACATAAAATACTTACTCTTTTTAGAAACACACAGTCACTGGATGATGTCATCAGTGATGCCATAAGTGACGTCATTTGAAAATGTCATCAGTGATGTCACTGACCATGTCATGAGTGATGTAATATGTGACATCATCAGCAGTACATTGCGGGGGCGTGAGTTATAGTTAACTCAGCTAACTATAACGGTCGAATTTCTCTAGTTTTGTACGAGTGAAATGTCAGCCTAACTATAACATCCCTGAAACCTGTGGTTTTTTCTGTGAAATTATAAGATTTTTTAAAATCCTAATTCCTAACTATAACATCCCTGGAACCTCTGTTTTTTTAGTGAATTTTTAAGGTTTTTAAAATGGTAATTCCTAACTATAACGTCCCTGAAACCTCTGTTCTTTTCAGTGAATTTCTACGATTTTTTAAATTCTAATTTCCAAAAATCCCAACCTAGGTAGGACATGTGCAGAAAGAAAAAGAAAGGCGCTGAAAGAAGCGAGCAAAGTGCAGAAAGAGGCAAGAGAAGTGCAGAAAGAGGAAGAAAGGTGCAGAAAGAAGCAAGAGAAATGCAGAAAGAGGCAACAGAAGTCCAGAAAGAGGATGAAAGGTGCAGAACGAAGCAAGAGAAGTGCAGGAAGAACAAACAGAGGTACAGAAAGAGGCCTACTTTGACTGCACCTTACAACAGACTCATACAAAGTAGCCTAATCACTAATCATTCTCCTAAGATGTCTTACCCCTCACTTTTCTCTTGAAGGTTTACTATTAATCGCCTGCTCAGAATGTTAGGCCTACCAAATATAAAACAGCAATCCTAAGCATATCACTGTTGTAAGTCTGACTAATTTTGTGAAGGTATGAATGCCTGTCTCTCCTTATACCTAGTGACATGTTATATAAAAATATACATACAAATACTTGAATACTTGTGTTTCAAACAGCCTACTCTATAAATATGTGTACAAAAAGGCGTTTGTATTTCTTTCGGCTCATAATACAGGCCACATGGGTATTCAATAGTATATTTGAGGGCCTCTATAACACCTATATACATAAGACATGTCCGCCGGTGCAACTGAAAGACAGAGCAGACCAGAGAACATTTAACCACCTATAGAAGAAGCTACCCACTTTTTAGACTACCATCTACAGATGCATAATACATAAACAAGTATATATATACCTCAGTCACAAGAGCACGCAGAACATTAAACTTGACAGCTTGCACTTCGCATTTGAGTACAGAAAGAGGTGAGAGAAGTACAGAAAGAAGCAACAGAAGTGCAGAAAAACTAAGAGAGATTCAGAAAGAGTAACAAATGTGCATACAGGCAAGAGACATGAAGAAAGAGGCAAGAGGGGTACAGAAAGAGGCAAGAGTGATACAGGAGAGAATGAGTGGAAAAAGAGGCAACATAGGTGCAGAAAGAAGCAAGAGAGGTGCAGAAGGAGGCAAATGAACTGCAGAAAGAGGCAGGAGAGTTGCATAAAGAGGAGAGAGGGGTGCGGAAAGAGGCAAGAGGGGTGCAGACAGTGGCAAGAGAGGTACAGAAAGAAGCAATAGTGGGGCAGAAAAAGCAAGAGAAGGGCAGAAAGAGGCAACAGTGGTGCAGAAAGAGGCAAGGGAACTGAAGACAAAGGCAAGAGAATTGCAGAAAGAGGCAAGAGAGGCACAGAAACAGACAAGTGAGGTGAAGAAATAAGTAACAGAGGTGCAGAAAGAGGCACGAGAGGTGCAGAAACAGGCAAGAGAAGTACAGGAAGAGGCAAGAGAAATATTGAAAGAAGCAACAGGGATATAGAAAGAAGCAATAGAAGTGATAAAAGAGACAAGAGAGTTGGAGAAAGAAACAAGAGATGTGCAAAAAAGCAAGAGAAGTGCAAAAAGAGGCAGGTGAGGTACAGAAAGAGGCAGAAGTACAGAAAGAGGCTAGAAAAATACAGAAAGAGGCAAGAGAGTTGCAGAAACAGGCAGAAGAGGTGCAAGACAATCGAATAGGGGTTCAGACAGAGGTAAGAGAAGTGAAGAAAGAGGGATGAGCGGTGCAGAAAGAGGCAAGAGAGGTGCAGAAAGAAGCAAGAGCAGTGCAGAATGAACCAACAGAGGTGCAAAAAGGGGCAAGAGAAATGCAGAAATAAGAAAAATAGGTACAGAAAGAGGCAAGAGAACTATAGAAAGGGGCAAGAGAGGTGCATAAAGAGGGAAGGAGGGTACAGAACAAGGCACGAGGAGTACAGAAAAAAGCAAGAGAGGTGCAGAGAAGAGCAAGAGAAGTACAGAAAGAGGCAACAAAAGTGCAGGAAGGGGCAAAAGTAGTACTGAATGAAGCAACAGAGGTATAGAAATAAGAAATAGAAGTGATGAAAGAGATAAGAGATAAGAGATCTGCAAAAAGAAACAAGAGAGGTGTAGAAAAACAGCAAGAGAAGTGCCAAAAGAAGTACCGGAGGTGCAGAAAGAGGAATGAGGGGTGCAGAAAGAAGCAACAAAAGTGCAGAAAGAGGCAAGCGAACTGCAGAAAGAGGCAACAGAGGTGCAGAAAGAGGTAAGAGAACTGCAGAAAGAGGCAAGAGAACTGCAGAAGGAGGCACGAGAGGTGCAGAAACAGGCGGGTGAGGTGCAGAAAGAGGGGACAGGGGTGCAAAAAGAAGCAAGGGGATGAAGAAAGGAGCAAGTGAGGTAAAGAAAGAGGCAACAGAGGTGCAGAGAGAGGCAACAGAGGTGCAGAAAGAGGCAGGAGAGATGAAAAAATAGGCAAGAGATGTGTAGAAAGAGGCAAGAGAAGTATTGAAAGAAGCAACAGAGAAATAAAAAGAAGCAATAGAAGTGATAAAAGAGACATGAGAGTTGCAGAAAGAAACAAGAGAGGTACAGAAAAAAGCAAGAGAAGTGCAGAAAGAGGCAAGTGAGGTGCGGAAAGAGGAAAGGGATACAGAAAGAGGCAAGAGAAGTACAGAATGAAGCCAGAGCAGGGTAGAAAGAACCAACAGAGGTGCAGAAAGAGGCAACAGAGATGCAGAAAGAGGCAAGAGAACTGCAGAAAGAGGCAAGAGAACTGCAGAAGAAGGCAAGAGAGGTGGAGAAACAGGCAGGTGAGGTGCATAAAGAGTGAACGGGGTATAGAAAGAAGCAAGAGGATGAAGAAAGGAGCAAGTGAGGTGAAGAAAGAGGCAACAGAGGTGCAGAAAGAGGCAAGAGAGATGCAGAAACAGGCAAGAGAAGTACAGAAAGAGGCAAGAGAAGTACTGAAAGAAGCAACAGAGGCATAGAAAGAAGCAATAGAAATGATAAAAGAGACAAGAGAGTTGCAGAAAGAAACAAGAGAGGTGCAGAAAAAAGCAAGAGAAGTGCAGAAAGAGGCAAGTGAGGTGCAGAAAGAGGGGGGGTGCAGAAAGAGTCAAGAGAGGTGCAGAATGAAGCCAGAGCAGTACAGAAAGAACAAACAGAGCTGCAGAAAGAGGCAAGAGAGGTGCAGAAAGAGCCAACAGAGGTGCAGAGAGAGGGAAGAGGGGTGCACAGAGCAGCAAAAGAGGTACACAAAGTAGCAATAGAGGTGCAGAAAGGGGCAAGAGAAGTACTGAAAGAAGCAACAGAGTGATAGAAAAATGCAATAGTAGTGATGAAAGAGACAAGAGAGTTGCAGGAGAAATAAGAGATGTACAGAAAGAGGCAAGTGGGGTACAGAAAGAAGCAATAGAAGTACTAAAAGAAACAAGAGAGGTGCAGAAATAAATAAGAGAGGTGCAGAAAAAAGAGAAAAAAGTGAGGTGCAGAAAGAGGGGGGTGCAGAAAGAGTCAAGAGAGGTGCAGAATGAAGCCATAGCAGTACAGAAAGAACAAACAGAGCTGCAGAAAGAGGCAAGAGAGGTGCAGAAAGAGCCAACAGAGGTGCAGAGAGAGGGAAGAGGGGTGCACAGAGCAGCAAAAGAGGTACAAAAAGTAGCAATAGAGGTGCAGAAAGAAGCAAGAGAAGTGCACAAAGAACCAACAGATGTGCAGAAAGGGGCAAGAGAAGTACTGAAAGAAGCAACAGAGTGATAGAAAAATGCAATGGTAGTGATGAAAGAGACAAGAGAGTTGCAGGAGAAATAAGAGATGTACAGAAAGAGGCAAGTGGGGTACAGAAAGAAGCAAGAGAAGTACAGAAAGAAGCAAGAGAACTGCAGAGAGAGGCAAGAGATGTACAGAAACAGGCAGTTCAGGTGCAGAAAGAGGCAACAGGGATGCAGAAAGAAGCAAGAGGGGTGAAGAAAGGAGCAAGTGGGGTGAAGAAAGAGGCAATAGAGATGTAGAAACAGGCAAGATAAGTGCAGAAAGAGGCAGGAGAAGTACTGAAAGAAGCAATAGAAGTGCTAAAACAAAAGAAACAATAGAGGTGCAGAAATAAATAAGAGAGGTGCAGAAAAAAAAGAAAAAAGTGAGGTGCAGACAGAGGTGGGTGCAGAAAGAGTCAAGAGTGGTCGAGAAAGAGCAAACAGAGCTGCAGAAAGAGGCAAGAGTGGTCGAGAAAGAGGCAACTGAGGTGCAGAAAGAGGCAAGAGATGTGCAGAAAGAAGCAAGAGAAGTGTAGAAAGAAGTTAGAGAGGTGCAGATAGGGGTAAGAGAAGTACTGAAAGAAGCAACAGAGGTATTGAAAGAAGCATCAGTAGTGATGAAAGAGACAAGAGAGTTGCAGAAGAAACAAGAGATGTGCAGAAAGACGCAAGTGAGGTATAGAAATAGCGAAGTGGGGTGCATAGAGAAGCAATAGAGATGCACAAAGAAGCAGTAGAGGTGCAGAAAGAAGCAAAACAAGTAAAGGGAGCTATAAAATCAATCAGTATTGCAACTTTATGTTTTTATGCGGAGAGTTCAGCTGCTGAAAGCAACTGAGATATCAGTATGAAGCTCAAAAATGTGTGAGACTCATTATTTCACGTTCCCCAGTGTTATCAGGATCCTCACTAGCAGTAATATTGGGGCTAGAAAATAACATTGAACGGACCACCCACTGCTGGCACGTTTCCCAGGTCCATGCAGGACTAGTTAGGCCAGACCAGTTTTTTTATCTTACAATGCTGGAACTTGTAGTCCTATTTAACTTAGTATAAAACCAGGACTTTAAGTCCTAGAAGTCTAAGAAAAAATCAGGACTGACCTAACTAGTAACTCTTGGACCTGGGAAACTTGGCAGCTATGTGACGTTGTGGAATTGAGAAAGAAAAAAGTTTCATTTCTTGTACTTTTTATTGTTTCTCTATTCAGTATTTTGAAGACTTAGAAGAGTCTTCGAAATTGACATGTGCACTTTATTGGGGTGCTCTGTGTCTATTTAAGCTCTTTCTTCTGTAGTTCCAATCCCACTTAAAGCTGGAACCCACATGACGCACGATGGAGCCAACACAAGAAGGAGCCCACATAATGCAAGAAGGAGCAGACATGAGACAAGATGGAGCCCACATTACACACGATGGAGCCCCCGTGATGCAAGATGGAGCGGACATGATGCAAGATGAAGCACACGTGACGCGCGATGGAGCCAACACAAGATGGAGCGGAAATGATGCAAGATGCAGCGGACAAGATGCAAGATGGAGCGGACATGATGCAAGACAGAGCCGACATGATGCAAGATGCAGCGGACATGATGCAAGATGCAGCGGACATGATGCAAGATGGAGCGGACATGATGCAAGATGCAGCGGACATGATGCAAGATGGAGCGGACATGATACAAGATGGAGCGGACATGATGCAAGATGGAGCGGACATGATGCAGGATGGAGCCCACATGATTCAAGACTGAGCAAACGCAAGATGGAGCCCACATGACGCACGATGGAGCCCACGTGATGCAAGATGGAGCCCATGTGACGTAAGATGGAGTGGAAATGGCGCAAGATGAAGCACATGTGATGCAAGATGGGGCCCACGTGACGCAAGATGGAGCGGACATGATGCAAGAAGGAGCAGACATGATGCAAGATGGAGCGGACAGGATGCAAGATGGAGCGGACATGATGCAAGATGCAGCGGACATGATGCAAGATGGAGCGGACATGATACAAGATGGAGCGGACATGATGCAAGATGGAGCCCACGTGATGCAAGATGGAGCGGACATGATGCAAGATGGAGTGGACATGATGCAAGATGGAGCAGACAGGATGCAAGATGGAGCGGACATGATGCAAGATGAAGCACACGTGTTACAAGATGGAGCGGACATGATGCAGGATGCAGCGGACATGATGCAAGACATGATGCAAGATGGAGCGGACATGATGCAAGATGGAGCGGACATGATGCAAGATGCAGCGGACATGATGCAAGACATGATGCAAGATGCAGCGGACATGATGCAAGATGGAGCGGACATGATGCAAGATGCAGCGGACATGATGCAAGACATGATGCAAGATGGAGCGGACATGATGCAAGATGGAGCGGACATGATGCAAGATGCAGTGGACATGATGCAAGACATGATGCAAGATGCAGCGGACATGATGCAAGATGTAGTGGACATGGCGCAAGATGAAGGACATGATACAAGATGGAGTGGACATGATGCAAGATGTAGCGGACATGATACAAGATGGAGCGGACATGATGCAGGATGGAGCCCACGTGATGCAAGATGGAACGGACATGATGCAAGATGGAGCGGACATGATACAAGATGGAGCGGACATGATACAAGATGGAGCGGACATGACGCACGATGGAGCCCACGTGATGCAAGATGGAGCCCATGTGACGCAAGATGGAGTGGACATGGCGCAAGATGAAGCACGTGTGATGCAAGATGGAGCCCACGTGACGCAAGATGGAGCCCATGAATATGGAGCCTTCATGACGCAAGCTCCAGGAAGCAAGCCCGAGAGCTTGCTTTATTAGTCCCTTTGCTGTTTCCAGAGCATGTCCTCTTCCGTCTCCCGTTGATCAGACACCAGTTTACCCCAATGGGGAGGCTGATCTGGCTGACAGATTTGCCCTTTGGCTGCACAGGGGCAATGCCAGCCTGCCACCTGTGGGATGCTAGTTATGTTATGTTATGTTATGTTATGTTATTTATTTATTTCTATAGCGCACGGCTACTCAAAAAGAGTGTCCCGGCGCTTTAATGGAGAAAGAGACAATACTGCAACATAAGAAACATAACACCAAGATAAAAACTAACAGAAGAATGGGCCGGAGGTTCGCGGGAGACCGGCTACTGAGTGAACAGCCACGTTTTGAGGCCCTTCCTGAAAGCCAGTAGGCTGGTCGCTCCCCGTAGGGCCAGTGGTAAAGAGTTCCACAGCTGAGATGCCAGCAGTCCGAAAGAGCGGCCTCCAAGGCGCGCTTTCTTTACCCGGGGGACAACCGCAAGGTGCAAGGCTTCCGACCTTAGAGACCTGGTCGGAAGATAAAAGACCAGTCTCTTTTGGAGGTACTTGGCTCCCTCCTTGTGAAGGGCTTTGTAGGCCAAGGTCAGCGCCTTAAAGGCAATCCTCTTGCGGATAGGAAGCCAGTGTAACGTTGCCAACAAACCCGAGGCCCTGGAGCGCCTGCTAAGGCCAAAGACTGCCCTGGCAGCGGCATTCTGTGCCACTTGCAGCCGCTGCAACAAGTACTCTGGGAGGCCCAGGTAAAGAACGTTGGAATAATCCAACCTGGACCCGATCAGAGCCTGGACAGTCAGCGTCCTATGTTCCACGGATAACAGAGGAAGAAACCTCCGCAACATCCTGAGGATGCCAAAGCAAATGCCCGACACCCCCAGGATCTGGGATTTTAAGGAAAGCCTGTTATCCATCTTCACCCCCAGATTCTTAGCGACCTGAGAGGAGCAGGACGGAGGGAACATATCCCGTGGCCACCAGGTCTGCCAGTCTGGTTCTGTGTCGCACCCAAAGAAAAGAACTTCGGACTTGTCGGAATTGCACTTAAGGCTGTTTAGATGGAACCAGTGAAAAACAGCCCCAAGGCAATCCCGAATACTCTCCCCATCAAAGTCGCCTCCTCTCTTACAAGAGAAGAGGAGCTGGGTGTCATCCGCATAGGATACGATCTGGGCACCATGCGACTCCACCAGCGCCGCCAATGGGGTCATAATGATGTTAAAGAGGGTCGGGCTCAAAATAGAACCCTGAGGGACCCCGACTCCCAGAGGCGGCATCGCGGCGGAATCCGGCGGGGCCCAGATCGACTGCCGGCGGCCGGCTAGGAAAGAAGAAAACCAGTCGAACACCGTCCCCCGTAGGCCAATCTCGAAAAGTCTGGCGAGAAGACCATCATGGGGAACGGTGTCGAACGCCGCCGACAGATCTAACATCACCAGCATGACTTTGCCCCCAGAGTCCAGAGCCCCTTTAATGGTTTCCGAGACCTCCAGGAGCGCTGTCTCAGTACTGAGATGGGGACCAAAGCCCGATTGGGTGGCGTGCAGAATCTCATGAGATTCAAGAAAGTTGGAGAGCACGCCTTGGACGTGCTTTTCCAGAATCTTCGTGAGGGCCGGCAGCAGAGAGATGGGCCTATAATTAACCGGGGCCTTCGGATCTAGGCCAGATTTTTTAAGCAATGGAATCACCATCGCCTGCTTCCAGGCCTGCGGGACCACGCCGAGCCTCAGCGAAAGATTTAAGAGCGGATTAGCCAACGGGTTGATCACCTCCGCGACTTTCGCCAGAAATTTAGCAGGGCATGGGTCAAGAGGAGAACCCGATTTTAGATTGCCCATAAGAGCCAGAGAGTCCGGAGCAGAGATAGAAGGAAACACACTCAACGTCGCCCCTGGCCCGGCCTGTGGCAGTGTGGTAATGTCGGGTTCAGTCTGGCCCGCAGACACTGGTGCCAGGAATGACTCCTGAATGCGTTGGATCTTGCTCGTAAAAAAGTCAGCAAGGTCCGTGGCCCAGGTGCCAGATGGTTTTTGGTCCGAGGTGTTGGACCAAGGTGTGGTGAATTCTCTTACAATGGAGAAAATCTCCTTGCAAGAGTTGGACGCAGCATCAATTCTCCTGGCTAGATAAGCTTTTTTTTCCAGACGGATATCCCGGTGATAAGCCTTAACCACCGTTTTGTATGTCAACTTGGCGCCAGTGTCATATTGCGCCCGCCAGGCTCTTTCGGCTACCTTGCACTGCTGCCGCGTAGCCGACAGTGCAGCGGTAAACCAAGGTGCAGAGACCCGTTTCGGTGTCGGGCGAGATGTTACTTCCGGGGCAAGATCGTTTAGCCTATCCAATAGCCAGTCTTGCATGGTCTGCAGATCCCTGTCTAGATCACCCACAAGAGTGCGAGTAGAAAGGAGCGCCAAAGCATTAAGGGTGACTCTGGAGAAGAGGCTGCTGGGGAGGGGGCACAGGCCGTAGGACAGGTCCCAAGCAGTGGAGTCTTCAGAACCCACCCTTCCTTTCACAGGTTCAGCTGTGCCCGGGAAGGACAGTTCTGGAGGTGCGGTTACAGCCCACACAAGGGATATGTGAAATGCCCCCCTTCCTATATCTGCCCCCGATTACTATCTGGCATAAGCGAGGGCAGGCCCATCAGAGGGACCTCCTGGGACCACTGGTCGCTCCCAGGTGAGGGTCGGCGGAGGGGGTGGCAGGGATCGGGGAGGGACTGTAACCTCGAGGCCAGAAGGAGCGCAGCTGAGCCTGTGGAGAGGGACATGTGCTACTGCCGTCATGGCTGAGGGACAGACTCAAACTCCCTCTTTATGTAGGACACGCAGGTACTGCCATGTAATGTATTACCCCTTACCCATGTCCTTTTCAACTGCACCTTCCACTGGTCAACTCAACACGGCACTGCCCGCTCCCTCACAGGTGCCAACATGCCTCTATTCCCTCGGTCACGCAACCCGCCCCTTTGAGCCATGCCATGAGACTTTCTTGAACATGCAAGCCTCTGCTGTGCCAACACACACTGCTCCTCAGCGATGCCAACAAACGTCCCCTGACTGTTCCAGTGTAACTCTCTGGCACCAGCCAGAACATGTTAGAATAACACCCTGTCTTCTAAGCTGAGTAATGTGAACTCTTCAGTGAGCAATCGGTTAAAAGAGAAGTTCCATGAAACATCAAGGGCCACATTATTCATGTGTCAGAGGTGGAGTCTTGGAAGGGCCTTTGCCAGGCGAGGCAGTACTGCGTCGCGACAGTAACATCACACCCGGGGTGCTCCGGATCAGCCGTCATTCACTCCTAGGTGAGTTGTTCTGACTCACAGGGCGTGCTTCCTTTACAAACCATTGCTCAAATGAACAATATGTTTCCTAGAAATACAATCTAGACAAGCATGTACTTTCCACAACAAATTATTTTATTGAAATATGGACAAGTTTTATAGTCCTTGTGCCTACTTTTCTCGATCTTGGTTGAAGTAAAACTTTTGCTTCCTATTTTAAACGTTTGTCTCACTGACCATGACACACACAGGTGGTCAACGGGCTCAGCTGAAGCCAGGCGCATGTCACGGCCCACTGCTTACAGGGAGATGGGAAATGACCCGTACTGCAGAGAGCCACCCGGCCTGTACACCAGCATGTGCCACATCCCTGCCTCGTGAGCACAACGTCTGCCAAGCCTGCGATACCTGACAGCATGCACCTTGAGAGCCTCATTTATGAAAAGCGTGGCGCTGCAGCGTGAAAGCAGCAATGCAACACTTTTCAGTGCGCCCTCCTTGAGATATGATGGATGCCATATTTAAAGTACGGCGCTCCATGTTGCAAGGATTTACAGATACGTCAGGAATACTGGTAGGTGCAAAAGTGGCACATTGCTGGGGTGCATCTGAAAATGGACTCAACTCCAGCAATGAGTCCTTTCACTTATGGCAAGCCCCATGCGAAAGGGCCTGTGTCACTCCCTACGCTTTCTTTAAGCAGGTATAAGGTTTTGACGTAAGTGGCGACCTACAAGTGGGGCAGTAAATCTCAAAGATTTCACTGTATCTCATAGATTTCACTGCAACACGTCTACGAGCCCTTTTTGCGCGGAATGCCCACCCTCTCACAGGTATAATGTCACGCAGGGGAATACAAAGTGATGCATTTGCCTAGATGCTTCACTTTGCAAATATGGCGCAATGTGGAGCATATTTTACAAAAAGTTACGCTCCCGCGGCGTAACGGGTTCATAAATACGGCCTGGAGTGTTTTAGCATGAAACCGTCCTCTGCTCCCCTTGATGGGGTTCTGCCAGTAGCTTTTGGTGATGGTCTAGGAATGAAGTCGAAAGAGCTACTATCTTGAGATGCTTATTTAAGGTCAGCACCTGCTTCCCTTTTCTAGCTCAATCGTCCTGGATTTTTAAATTGCTGATAATGTTATGAAGAAATCAACCATTAGCATGAGTTATATGCTCAACAGTTCAGATCATTGTTGCAGTGTGGTGATACCAAACTTAAAGGGTCTGAAATCACGCAGGAGTAGGTCTGGTGGAGTTTGCAGAGTGACCAAAAAAGCGGCAGAGTGTGTCTGGTCACGCCGTTCGCGCTGATTTTCAGCCCCGGGTGTTTGTCCCGTGCTGGATAATGAGCACAAACGACACCATGCACCGCACAGGACCGAGCTGCTCTTTTCTGTCGCTCGAGTAGATGATCGACTCGCGGGGCACCTTCCTCAACTCGAATGGAAGTTTAATCAACTTGCGCGGCAGAAACCATCTGCGACCACTCTTGTTGAGAAATCTCGCAGGGAGGTGGTCTAGAGTAACACTTTCCTCGCTCACCAACTTAAAGTTGGTGAACGTGGAAAAAACTCAACTCCACATAGCGGAGCAGAGTTTTTCAGAACTCCACGCACTATGGAGAAGGCAGAGTGGGAAAAACTCTGTAAGCGAATCAGAATTTCACGCCCAAGCCTACACAGGAGAACCGTTGGACAGGTTGCCCAAACCCACTGGCCCTGGACTGCAGAACTATCCATCAGAAGACACACAACAGAGAGTCAGGCATCTCACAGGAGAACCGTTACACAGGTTATCGAACCCTACTGGCCCAAAGTGCAGTACAATCCATCAGAAGACACAGAACAGAGACGCATAACACAGAGAACTATTCCACAGGAACAGAGAGTCAAACTTTCCTACAGCACAGAAGACACAAAAAAGAGAGTCAGGCATCTCACAGGAGAACCGTTCCACAGGTTACCCCAACCCGCTGGCCCTGGCATACAGAACTATCCATCAGAAGACAAAGAACAGAGCCACGCGTCTCAGACGAGCAGTTGTGGCTTGGCTACATATTGCAGCAGTTTGGCCGATCTGAATTAGTACGCGCTATCATCTGTAAGTTTGGACACTGTTTTGGTTGTAAGGATTCAAATTTTGACGTCTGCCATTCTGTAACGTTACAACATTGTCTTAATACCTATACCTTTTCCGGGTAGGTCAATATGGCACTTATAACACAGTTTAATACTTTTCAAAGACGGCGCTCAAGTTCCTGATTTAGGGGCATATTACCAAGGGCCATTATCGCAGCCTTAGCTGGAATTTTTCCCGCTAAAGCGGCAATCATTTTATCGCCCTATTACCTAGCGACAGATAGTAGGAGATAGCGATCATCTTGGGGCCCACTTTGCATGTCAGCGATATTTATCGCTAATGACATGCAAAGTGGGCGTGCCAAGATGTTATCGACTGGAAACAGTCGCAAATATCGCTATCTTCAATTATCAACAAAGCCTTACTTTTGGAAATATTCGCGCTAAGCGCGAATATCTCCAAAAGCTAACGCCTGCCCAGAGCAGTTCTTAGCCATGTTATCCAATGGAAGGTGGATAACATGGCTAAGAGCATTGTCACAATAATGCATGAATATCGCTGATTTTTCAGCGATATTCATGCATTTCGCAGGATTTTTACCGCTTTTGAGATAAACCTTGATAATATCAAGGTATCTCAGCGGTAAAAATCGTCGGAGCGCGGCAATATAATTTTAGCCGCTAACCATGCATAGCGATAATTATCGCTATTGCTTGGTAATATGCCCCTTAGTCCTTAGCGCTCCAAACCAGTTTAAATAAACCGTCGGCAATAGACGCATTTCGATGCTTATCGGTATGCCACTTGGTTGATGATTGCCTTCACCAAGACAACATTGAGGTCACTTTTCTCGGAACCCTCATAAAGGAATTCATTATAACTCAGAATAATTGATATGTATATAATTGTTGCACTCATATTTCAGACTGCAACTTGCCTGCATCTATCGTAGTTTTGCCTTGATGAGCGACACGATTCACTCGCTGAACTACTGTTTCCGCCATTTGTTTACCGCCACGCTGACCCTGTCACCAGTGTTTCCATCACGATAACGTTGAGGTAAATTTTTTTTACCCCGTTTTCTTATAGTGACTTTGACATTAGTCATTTGAACGCGCATAAACAGATCTTTATACAAGTGTTGAATTTTTTATTGCAGATCGCAACGTATCTGCATTAAATTTATTTATTATTTATTTGTGACATTTATAAAGCGCACTGTTACCAGCCGGACTCCTTAAACCTTGGGTTACTACTGTAAGACGAGATATGATAGATTCACCTGGTGACTCACGGTCATAAATACCCTAACTGTCGGCACAGTTGTTAATCAAGGTGTGTCTTTGCCGCTTCACTTTTGTCTGAATTATAATAAGGCCAAGAAATTGTGGGGCATATTACCAAGCAATAGCGATAATTATCGCTATCGCTTGGTGCTTGGTTAGAGACAAAAATGTACCGCTGAGCTGCAGCGATTTTTATCGCAGATAAACCTTGGTATTACCAAGGTTTATTACAAATGCGATAAAAAACGGCCGCAATGCATGAAAATCGCTGAAAACTCAGCGATATTCATGCATTACTGAGCTAATGCTCTTAGCCATGTTCTCCACATCCCATTGGATAACATGGCTATGAACTGCTCAGGGCAGGTGTTAGCTTTTGGAGATATTCGCGCTTAGCGCGAATATATCCAAAAGTTGGTAATAGGAGATAGCGATGTTAGCGACTGTTTCCAGTCGCTAACATCTTGGCACGCCCACTTTGCATTTCATTAGTGATAAATTTCTCTGACATGCAAAGCGGGGCCCAAGATGGTCGCTATCTCCTACTAGCTGTCGCTAACGGGTGTTAGCGACAGCTAGGTAATAGGGAGATAATTTTATCTCCGCTTTCTTGGCTTTTAAAGCCAAAAAAGCGGAGATAAACGCCCTTGATAATATGCCCCAGTGTCCTAAAACTTTCCGAATACGTTTTTTATAGATTACGATGACATGCTGTCATCTTACCTACTTCCGGAAATGACTCGACATCTCTTGTCTGAATCTGGCTCCACTGGTTCAAATTGTCGTGCTGCAGGTGATTGCCTAATATCTAGATTGGTTTTAAATGTCTAACAGATGATTAGATTTCATTATGTATGTATATTGTGACTCACTGCCAGATAGGATTGGCGTTATTTCTAGCGAGGTTGATTCGCGCATACATATCTCTAGCCTTGTGATATACTCTTTGATTATAGTCATTGTAAACCATTTTAGAACTCTCCATATCAAGTGCAAGTGGAAAATGATTCTAAATAATCTCTGTGTGTTCAGTACCTAGCTTGATATATCTACAGCAGACACAAATATAGAGCTTTATAATGTTTGTTTCAAAGATACAGAGATGTATCACACCCTTTTCATAGCATCAGACATAGGACACAAGAATTGTGCGATGTCTGAATACTTAAGACAATTAATGAGGATAGTAATAAGAAAATCTTCATAAAGTCATTGTTTACCTAAACTTATTGACATGATTGACACGCGAAATCAAAATGGTGTATAGTAAATCTGTGTGTTGTCTTTTTCTCTCTATTATAAACACGGGTGTTATATACTACAATATGTATTGTCATTTTAGACAATTAGGTAACTGTAAATATTTTTGTTTTATGTTACATTAGGGTATTACAAATACAAACTGTGCGCCTGAGTGGTACTAAACCTGGCAGATATTTGGCAGCCACCGGCAACCCCAGAACACGGCCTATCCCTGCTGAAGAGGGGTGATACCCCGAAACACGTGTCCAGGGATGGCGAAGACAGCGAAGATAGCAGAGAATCGAAAGAAGATGCATCGCGGAACACGTAACTACATTGACCACAGTCCTTAGGGGCGATACCGCTGGTGTGTGAGTAGTGTGCGACCCCACCCCCAATTGTAATGTTAAAGCTCCCTTGAGCAGTTGGCTGACGAGCCTGGGACCCCGCACCTGCGCGCCTGAGTGGTACTAAACCTGGCAGATATTTGGCAGCCATCGGCAACCCCAGAACACGGCCTATCCCTGCTGACGAGGGGTGATACCCCGAAACACGTGTCCAGGGATGGCGAAGACAGCGAAGATAGCAGAGAATCGAAAGAAGATGCATCGCGGAACACGTAACTACATTTACCACAGTCCTTAAGGGCGATACCGCTGGTGTGTGAGTAGTGTGCGACCCCACCCCCATTTGTACAAATACAAACTGCACAGTCCTGAAGATGGTCTCACAGATGAATTCATAAGAGACCGAAATGTCGACTATCGCCTTTTCCTGATATTAATTAGGTTTTGATTTGTATAGAAAGGAAAGGTGTTTACAGAATTCACAGTGGTATATATTGATCTACTACAGTTATTCCTGTGGGTCTGTTACCATATTTGTACGTATTCTTGCCCTATTTTTCATGTGATAAATTCAATATTTTTCATATACACCCGCTCTGTTTGTTTTTTCAAGTTGTTTCTGAAAGTTCATTTATGATATGTTTACATCATTTGAAGAAATAGATTGTGTGACTGGATTTTTGAACCTAGGAACCATTCATTTGTCCTTATAACTGAGCCCATTTAATCCAAATAATGGCTGTAAATAAATTCCCTTGAAGGCACTTCTTACCTTTTCATATACGTTTGCCCAAGCCCTCGAGGCTAGTTTGGGTTGCTCACTTCTATAGACAGGACATCACACAGGAAACTTCCTACATTGCAGAGCTATCCATCAGACGACACAGGATAGAGAGGCAGGATCGCACAGGAGAACTGTGAAAGATTGTCTTCGACACATGGGTGTCACCAAGCTTTTAAAACGTAATTACATATCACCGGCAGAGTTGTAAATTGTACAATTCAAGGGGCATATCATCAACGGGCAGCGATAGTAATCGCTGGCCGTGCTTAGCGATAATTTTATTATCTCAGGCTATCTTTGGCATTTATTGCCCTGGTAGCGCGTTTTTAACAACGCGTTTCTCCAGGGCGATAAAAATTCCAGAGATAGCGAGGTAATCGCCGTTTCGCAGGGAACATCACTGGTTTTCCAGCAATGTTCCCTGCAAAACGGCGATAACCTTTATCAGCATAATCCAACCCCTATGTCAGGGATAGGTAAGTCTGCATTTTAGCATACGTTAGTTTTTGGAGAAAACAGCAGTTTTCTCCAAAAACTAACGTGTGCTAAAATGCTGGGGCACCCTTGTAAATATCGCGATGTGAACATCAGCGATATTTGCAAGGTTGTCCATCCGGGGTACGCCCAGTAACGCCCACTTTGCATCTCATTAGAGATGCAAATGGAGGCGTTGGGGAAAAGGGTGCTAACATGCGATTATGCATGTTAGCACACTCTTGTAAATAGGGCGATGGTTTTATCTCTGCTTTTTTGGCTAAAAAGCCAAAAAAACAGAGATAAAGACCTAGTAAATATGCCCCCAAGTTATTAAGAGCGTGAATTAGAGGGCGTATGTATAGGTTAAAGAGATGTGGTGAAAGGTAATGCCTGTGTGGAGTCCTTGCCACGTTCTCCTCACCTATCACCCACCAGAGATACAATGACTGATTCCGTAGAGTGTGCGGGCGGAAGCCAGCCTGATGAGGATTCAAGTAATTGGAATCTTCTAGAAAAGACAAAAAGATTGCGCCACATGTGCCTCCACCACTTTTCCTAGAAAAGGAAACGTTGATTTGGGGCGGTAACGTTTCAATATCAAGGGATCCCCGCCAGGTTTCTTTGGGCGGGAACCCCTACAGCTTCCTTGAAAGAGCTGGGCACTCTGCCTTGACAAAGAGAAAGACTGAAAAGAGTCAAGACTGGTCCGGGAAGGTAGAGAATACCCTTTTTAAGCCTTCAGGGGGCAGGTATCGGTGGGAGAACCTGGGGGCATATTATCAAGGGGGTTTATCTCCACTTTTTTGGCTTTAAAAGCCAAGAAAGCGGAGATACATTTATCTCCCTATTACCTAGCTGTCGCTAACACCAGCTAGTAGGAGATAGCGACCATCTTGGGCCCCATTTTGCATGTCAGTGATATTTATCGCTAATGACATGCAAAGTGGGCGTGCCAAGATGTTAGCCACTGGAAACAGTCGCTAACATCGCTATCTCCTATTACCAACTTTTGGAGATATTCGCGCTAAGCGCGAATATCTCCAAAAGCTAACACCTGCCCTGAGCAGTTCTTAGCCATGTTATCCAATGGGAGGTGGATAACATGGCTAAGAGCATTAGCTCGGTAATGCATGAATATCGCTGACTTTTCAGCGATATTCATGCATTGCGGCCGTTTTTTATCGCATTTGCGATAAACCTTGGTAATACCAGGGTTTATCTTCGGTAAAAATCGCCGCAGCTTAGCGGTAAAATTTTGGGGCATATTACCAAGCAATAGCGATAATTATCGCTATTGCTTGGTAATATGCCCCCTGATTTTACTTTTGTGAACAAATCCATAAAGCGGTCATTACTGATAGTAGGAAAGGAGGCGAAGGCAGACAAATTCTTGTCTTCATGTTGAGAACAGTTCACAAATGTTCTTGTTGGAAAGCTGTCTTTAATCGTCTTGATATTGTTAATAAAAAAAGTATTGAGTGAATTACAAAAGTTCTGAGAAGGAGAAATAGGGAGAGTGATTCAATCGGCGTTAGAGAGTTCAGATGCAATTTGAAAAATCTTCTTGGATTTATTTGCGGATAGGAGAATTTTATTTGTAGAAAAAGAGGACTTAGCTTGCAGGCGGAAGGCTTTGTAATCTCCGAGATGGTATTTTGTAGAATTCCTTCTCACCGGGTGAGTAGTCTTTCCGCCACTTACATTGGCCACGGTGCAGTTCTGGATTGGCTGATTTTAGATCATCAGTAAACCCTTTTTCTGCATCTTGCTTCTGGCCAGTTTGGCCTTGCATAGGGGAGCATGGTCATTACTCGCTGCCAGTGACCAGGCGGATAACTCCTTGCCGGATAAGTCGATATTCAAACCAGTCAATCAAACAGCATTTGTAGAGCGGCACTGTCGCCCCAGGGGTATCTGGCCACTATGTGTCTCAGTCGAAGAGCCAGGTCTTGAGCCTCCTACTGAAGTCTGCCAGCGGGGGGGGGCTATACAGAGCTGGAGAAGAAGCTCGTTCCAGGTCTTGGCAGCGATGTAGGAGAAGGAGCGGCCACCACTGCAGCCGCGGTCCTATTTTTTTCTAATTTAGCCCACTCTCTTCCCTTTCGAAAAGTTCACCGGATAGTTGGTATTGCCCTCCTATGTAGGTATCTTGATATTAAAATGAACACGAAAATGATCAGTCCAACTTTGTGGCAGGATATCTATCACTTTGGTCTCAGTTCGATTGGCGAACAAGAGATCTAAAACTTGCCCCCCTTGGTGGGTTGGTTGTTGTACCAATTCCTGTAGATTGAGATTTGCACATGTGTGCCCTAAGTCTCTCAGATGGTCACCTAAATTCCCATTGTCCCATAAAATAAAATCCCCCAATAGAATAATTCTGGAGTGGGTTAGGGTCAAATTAGTGATGGTGCCCAAGAGTTCTTGGTATTGGTATCTTGTCCTGGGGTCTATAGCAGACCATTCCTGTAAGTAGCCTTCCCTTGGCCTTCCGCAGCGAAAAACCCAGGAGTTCGATCCCTATGACAGCATCAACCTTTACTGGGGCAAATTTACATGTTTCCTTGAAAATCCCTCCAACCCCTCCTCCTCTTCCAGCAGCCCTCGGTTTATGAAAGATTGCATACCCTTTAGGACAAGCAAAACCCAGTTCTACAGAGGAGTCGGTACTGGACCACGACTCTGTTAGAAACAGGACATCCAAATCCATGTCCTCTATCACAAGAGACACCCCCAGATGATGTTTAATCAGGGATCTACTATTGATCAGCCCACAGTTTAAGGACTTCTTGTCATAGCCGCGTCAGATAAATGATGATGTATCCCCTGTTCTTCCTCTTACCTATGTCAAGCAGCGGTTCCCTGGCATATGTTATCCGACCTTGATCTCTGTCGGAACGGGCAACGTGGCTGGCGCTGTGCGCATCCTGGGCGCGGACGGGCGCAGATGGGCTTGCATCAGGCACGCCTCTGGCACGCCATCGGCGCGCCCGCTGCGCTCTTGCATTGCTTGTTTTAAATAGGCAGGCAAGTGCAGTCAGGCAGACACTAAAGCACAATCCAAAATGGCGCTAGAAAAGTGGCGAGTAGCCTCTAATCCCCACACCCAAGATGGCGCTCAAAACAAATCCAAGGGTCTCAATTCCCGCTAAGCAGTGAGTGAACTGAAGTCATTTTATGTGCGGGCAAGTGGACTTTCAAACAATTTTATTTTCCAGAGTGAAATATTTAAAACAGTTAATTTTTAAAAAGACGTTTCCCCGTTTTAAAATGTAGCAGTGCGGTTGCAATATTTCTACCAATGCTCGGCGTGTTTGGGAGATCTGAATAGAAAAAGACATTTGAGATGATGCAGGGAGGGGTGGAGGAGGGAAGAGTCTAGAAAGGGTTATTTTGGAGATCACAGTAGTAGAATGGGGTTTGGGATGAGTCAGAGAGTGGAGGTAGAGGATATATTGAGAGAGGTTTGGGGTGAGATATAGGGCAGCAGAGAGGAGATACTGAATTTGAAGTAAAGTAATAAAGATACAGGAGTGCATGGAAGGTTTAAATATATAACGATGGAGATATATGTGTTATGTTTTGGGTTCATAATCCGCCCCTGGCGTAAGGGGCGTGTAGTGTGGAAGTCATGTGACCGCCTATATTAAAAAAAGGCTCCGCACGCACGTACGCCATTCTGAGACGGGCGCATGGAGAGCCAACAAGTTATTTCCCGTGTCTGCATCCTTTATTCCTAGGGCCACGTGTCAGGCCTAGTGCCGATTAGCTGAGTTGGTCCAACCTGTCTGAAGGACACAACAATTGGCGACGAGGGTGGCTGCTGGATCCTCGCTGGGTGAGAGTACCTGCCTCCTGCCCCGTGTGGCGGCCGCGAGCCTGTCCCTCGGCTCGTGGTGCTCGTGCCGTGCGGCGTACTCCACCTCCGCGCGAGCGCGCCTGGGAGGATGGCGACGATTCCGCCCATCGAACCCTTTGTGGTGGAAGGTGCGCCCTCAGCGCTCGCTCCCAAATGGAAGGAGTGGGTGGATAGATTACTAGTGTTCTTTGAAGCTACGAAGACGCACAAGGAACAGAAACGGGCCATGGTGTTACATCTCGGCGGCAAGGACATACACTCCATTGCTCGGACCCTCCCGGAGGCGACCCCCAGAACTCATCACACGCTGATTAATGCCCTCAATGCCCATTTTGAGCCCATGGCCAATCAAGATTATGAACGATTTGTGTTTAGACAAGCGCGCCAGCTGCCCGAGGAATCGCTGGACACATATCACACCAGGCTCAAGAGGTTGGCGCTCACGTGTGGGTTTCAAGATACCACTGAGGAAATTCGGGGGCAAATCATACAGGGATGTGCGTCGGCCAAATTAAGGGAACGGATTCTAGAGGAGTCTGGCAAGCCGCTGACGGATATCCTAACTCTTGGCCGCACGAAAGAACTCTCCAAAGCTAGGGCTGCGCACATGGAAGCTGCGTTGCAGGCATCGGTCAAAGTGGAACCGGTCAACAAGATACAGACACACACGCCCACCAAGTGGCCCAAGAGACCGCCCATTCAGGGTGGAGCGTCGGGACAGTCATGTGGGTATTGTGGAGGTCCGCGACACCAGATGGCAGAATGCCCAGCACGGGGCAAGCGGTGTTCGGGATGTGGCCGGCAGAATCATTTTGAAAAGGTGTGCCGATCGAAGAACTTCCGTAAACCACGCCCCGCTGTGCAGGCCATAGTGGAGGGGGAACAGAGTCACAGTGACATGGATGATGACGAAGAAGAAGAACGGTCGGTGCACAAGGTGCACATGATTGGCACCGCTGCCCGCCGCACCAGGCCCCTGCCCCAATGCGCCATACAGGTAGCGGACCAAGATCTTATAGCCGTGGTGGACACGGGCGCATCCATAAACTTGATGAGTGTTTCCCTCTACAGGACCATGACCACGCCTCCAGCACTGCGTCCCACCCCTATCACTGTCTTCGCGTATGGGCAAGACACCCCTCTCGAGATTAGAGGAAAGTTCAAAGCGGTAATCCGCCATGGGAACAAGACGATCAAAACCAATGTCTTCGTGTCAGAAGAAGGCCAAGGCATGCTGCTGAGTTGCAGAGCGGCGGAAGACCTGGGAGTGGTGACATTCGCCTTCGGGGTCCATGAGGAATCTGTCCAACATCTCCTCATGGAGTACCCGGACCTTTTCGAGGGCATTGGCAAGTTCAAAGGCCGAGAAATTCATCTGCACATTGACCCAACGGTGCAGCCGGTGGCTCTGCGACACCGCCGCATTGCGTTCCATCTACGGCCGCTGGTGGAAGAAGAACTGCACAAACTGGAAGCGGCAGGCATAATCGAAAAAGTTTCGGGTCCCACCCCATGGGTTTCGCCCATCGTGGTCACCCGGAAACCGAAGCAACCCGGAGCGGTCAGGATATGCGTGGACATGCGCCTCCCGAATGCTGCCATAAAACGGGAGCGCCACATCACGCCCACCATAGATGACCTCATCGGAGAGATGGCAGGTGCCCGTTGGTTTTCCAAGCTGGACTTGCGGTCAGGGTACCACCAGTTGGTGTTGGACATGGAGTCGCGCAACATCACTACTTTCTCCACTCACATCGGCCTTCGAAGATACACTCGCCTCAGCTTCGGAATCTCCAGTGCAGCGGAGGTGTTCCAGAATGTCATCCAGGAGCTAATCGCTGGAATACCTGGAGTGATAAATGTCAGTGATGACATAATGATACATGCCCGCACCATCCCGGAGCACAATCAAAGGCTGGCCCAAGTGTTTCGGAGACTCAAAGACGCAGGACTAACGCTCCACCGAGAAAAGTGTGAATTCCTGCGGGACCGGCTAGGGTTTTTTGGTTACGTCTTCTCAGCCGAGGGTGTCAACCCGGACCCGGATAAGGTGAAGGACATTAAAGATGCGCCACCCCCGCAGACCGTTACTGAAGTCCGGAGTTTCCTGGGTATGGTCAACTATTGTGGCCGGTTCATCAGAGACTTGGCTAACCTCACGCTCCCCCTGCGGGACCTCACCAAAGACTCCACTCCCTGGCACTGGGGACCTGAGCAAGAGAAAGCTTTCCGAGACATCAAAGAGTCTCTGTCCAACAACACCACTCTCGCTTTCTTTGATCCCCGCAACTTCACGCTTATTGCTGTGGACGCGGGGCCTGCTGGACTGGGAGCGGTTCTCCTGCAAAGGAAGAGAGACGACATCGACTGGACGCCTGTTGCTTTTGCGAGCAGATCTCTCACGGACACGGAACAGAGATACTCGCAGATTGAGAAGGAAGCGATTGCCATTCATTGGGGGTGCCGACATTTTCACCTCTACATATATGGCAAGCCATTCACTGTGGTGACCGATCACAAACCCCTGCTGTCCCTGTTTGCGGGAACCTCATCCAAACCCCCGCCTCGCATAGAAAAGTGGCTGCTTCAACTGCAGGAGTACAACTGTACAATCGAGTATCAGCCCGGAGCCAAGAACCCGGCAGATTATCTGTCCCGACATCCCAGACCCGCCACAGCTGAGGAGATGGAGGAAGCTGAAGAAACAGAGGCCTATGTCAGGTGGGTGGTGGCGCGATCTTGCCCTCGTCCCATCTCTCTCAGCGACATTGTGAGTGTCACAGCGCAGGACGCCTGCCTCCAGAGGGCCAAAGAACTTGTTCACACGACTAACTGGAATCGGGCCAAGGAGGGGTGGAAGATGCTCACGCCCGAAGCTCAGAAAATAATGGAGAGTCTGTACCATGTCCGAGAGGAGCTCAATGAAGATGAGGCCGGATGTCTTCTGCGGGGGCATCGCTTGGTGATACCCTCAGCCCTCACTGATCAAGTCATACAGTTGGCGCACGTAGGTCACCAAGGCATGGTTAAAACCAAGGCACGCTTACGGACAAAGGTGTGGTTTCCTCTGATGGATGACATGGTGGAGCAGGTGGTGAGGGCATGCGCGGCGTGTCAGGTGACGGGGGAAGCCCCTCGGGAAGCCCCGATTGCCGTGGAACCTCGTCCACAACAGCCATGGGACAAGGTCAGCATGGACTTTGGCAGCCTCCCGGATGGGAACTACACGCTGGTCATGATTGATGACCATTCCAAGTATCCGGAAGTGGAAATAATAGCCAGCACCAGCGCAGAGTGTGTGATCCCGAAGGTAGAGAAGATCATTGCCACCCATGGAGCTATGTGCGAAATCCGCACAGACAATGGACCCCCATTTCAAGGACAGGAACTGGCCACCTACCTGTCATCTCTGGGCATTCGGCATCGACGCATCACTCCCCGATGGCCACAAGCGAATGGGGAAGCGGAACGCTTCATGAGGACTCTTAATAAAGTGATTCGAATTGCTCATGACAAAGGACAGTCCGTGGAGATGGCCATTTTCACGTTTCTTCGCAGCTACCGACAAACCCCCCATTCAACTACTGGGATAGCCCCGGCGCATCTTCTGATGGGACGGATTGTACCCGATTCCATTCCTCACCACCCTCAATGGGCCCCTGCCCCCGTGAATGAAGAAATAATTGCCCGCAAGCGAGAGACTGCATTTGCTAAAATCAGCCACAAGAGAAGAGCCATGGTGACACAATTCAGCAGAGGAGATGTGGTGCTTCTCCGTAACAGGGTGACGAGCGGAAAGTTTCGTTTGAATTATGAGAGAAGACCCTGGCGAGTGGTTGGTGTTAAAGGAACACGCATCACTGTGGTCTGCGGAAGGGAGACTGTAACCAGGAATGTGTCGCACTTTAAACATTTCCATGGGGGTTTGAGCGCCTCGGATTCACCACCTCTGGTAACCGAAACTGAAACTGCCCAGGACTTGCCAGGCAGGGAGCCGACGCCCAGTCTCGAGATCACACAAAGTAACACTCCGAGGGTGGTGATCAAGGAAACAGAAGGCGGTGCGGAGGCCCAGGAAGGGGTGTCAGATCCGGAGGAGCCCGACTTGGAGGCGCCTGAGGCCGGCTCCGCCCCAGAGACAGACTGTTCAAGCCAGAGGGGCGTGGATCAAAGGCTGAGACGTAACCCGACGCCTTCCTGTCGACTACGCGATTATCTCACGTAAGACTGTTCTATGTATCAGAGTTAAATACAATGTTCCGTAATGTGTCCTACGGGTTGGGAGCAGTTTTTGAAAGTGAATTTGAAGTCTATGAAGATTAGTACAATAGCCTACCCCTCAAGACGGAAGGGTGCAGCTGTCTGAGAATTATTGTTTTGAGTTTTTCTTGTTTTAGGAGGAATGTTATGTTTTGGGTTCATAATCCGCCCCTG